>NC_046662.1:67090618-67147971 GCF_010883055.1 Belonocnema kinseyi | reverse complement strand
ATCCGAAATCTCGCATCTGCATCACTTCGCCGCACGCTCCACATTGCAGATTCTTTCCTCTCCTCCTCCTTCCATTCTCATCGCTAGGTATCGCATTAGTTTTTAAATTTATACCCCTACATTCGGGCATCCTAACTAATCACTCACCCCGGATTGATATTTCGCAACATATGTTTTCATGATATCTCGCTTTAATGTTACGGCCAGTTCCTATAAGAGTTCATTTAATCGCTACAAGATCGTCCTCTTTATACTCAGTCGGTGCATGGCGTCTGAGATTGTACGAGTGACGATTCTCTGCTTAAACTTGAGCTATTTTATCTTTGGCCTTCTCACGCAAATTATCCCGATTCTCTGGGAAAAGCGTTTGAAGTTCTTCGATAAGTTCTTTTACTTGTAAGTCAATTTCAAGTCGCATCTTTATACCAAACAACAGCTCAAAAGGCGACATATCTATGCTTCGTTGGTAGGTAAAATTCAGGACTTGTTTCAGTCTGTCCACATACTGATATCATTTTGAAGGTTTTTTCATCCACAATTTGGTAAGAACGGCGATGATGGTCTCGGTTAGTCTCTCAACTTGACCATTTAATCTAGGAAGACCTTAATGTGTGGTGCTTGATTCCTTCCATTTTACAGTAATTCTGGAATTCTTCAGACGTGAATGTCATTTCACGGTTAGATATTATCCTTGCAGGGCTACCAAATAAAATTTTATGCTTTTACAATCTGTCAATCATTTCTTTAGATGTCGTTGATTTGGTAGGATATAACTATACGAATTTTGCAAAACCGTCGATAATTGCTAGTCTATGATGATATTCTGTGCTTGATGTTTCAAGGGGTCCAATATGTTCGACATGACACTTGTACAGGGGAATATCATCTTTGAATAATATTTGGATAAATTCCTCCTTTTCCTTTGTTTTCTATTACCTAGAATGCAAGGGATGCAATAGGCGGTGAATCTTTCTATCTTTCGTCAAAGGTCTGGAATAAGATAATCTTGCTTTATGAGCTCTTCTGTCGTTTGGAGTCCAAAATGGTTGGAGTCCAAAATGCTTCATCCGAAATTTGGGCCGATATTCCACCGTGTAGTCAAAATATTCTAAAAGGGAGACTCATCTAGGTATTCTGGTTACCAAGTCCTTATTGTCCATGGTTCGCTCAAAAGCTGCGCAATCTGTTTTAATTTTGAACCTAATTCCCCACAGATAAATTCTAAATTTCTGAAGACGTGGAAAAATAGCTAAGACCTCTTGTATGTGGCTTGTGCAATTTTTTTTCTTCTGAAGTAGTTTTTTTACTAATTAAATGAACTAGATGCATCTGAAGATCAGCTGGAGACTTCTGCATCAATATGGCTCGGTATCCATCTCGACTGTCATCAGTGTGTAACTCAGTTTCATATTTTTTGTTGTACATCATCAAAACAGGATCCGTGGCCATCATACTTTTCAACTTTTCAAAGGATCTTCTCTCGACTTCACTAAATTGGAATTTTCTATTTAACTGTGAAAGGTCAGGCAAAGGCTTAGCCATTAGAGCATACTGAGGAACGAAATTGCGGAAATATTCGGATAACCCCAAAAAGCTTTGTACCTCCTTAGTACTAGTCGGATTCCGGTGATTCAGAATTGCCCTGACTTTGTCAGGTGATGGATAAACTTTCCCGTCCTCAATCACATGTGCAAGAAATTCAATACAACGTTTCATCAATTGAGCTTCTTTCTTATTCAATTCTAAACCGTACTCAGAAGCCGTGTCCAGAACTCCCTCTAAACGTTTTAAATCTTCTTCATAATTAGGTGCAGTAATTATTATGTCGTCGATGTAAATAAAACGTACACCTTCTTGGCCTGGACCAATAACATGTCTTGCCTTTGTTGATTGTACTGATTTATAGTCTTGTCTTAATCGATTGAACTAATAAAATGTCTTGCATTTGTTGGCTGGCCTGATTTATAGTCTTGTTTTAATCGACTAGACTAATAACATGTCTTGCCTTTTTTGGTTGGACTGATTTATAGTCTTGTCTTAACCGACTTGACTAATGCCACTTTTTGCCTTTGTTGTTTGGACTGATTTATAGTCTTGTCTAAACCGACTGGACCAATAACATGTCTTGCCTTTGATGGTTGGACTGATTAATAGTCTTGTCTTAACCGAGTGGACTAATGACATGTATTGCGTTTGTTGGTTGGACTGATTTATAGTCTTATTTTAACCGACTGGACTAATAAAATCTCTTGCCTTTGTTGGTTGGACCGCTAGAACCATCCGAGAGTTCTCCCCATGAAACCCCGGCTGAGAGAAATTACCGAAAAGCACGCTACCAGTCAATATAAAAAGATTTTCATGGCGTCTATGGTGGATTATGAGAGGTTTTTAAAGGAAATTGGCGAAAATAATTTCTGATATCTAAATGTTTGTGAAATATAAAAAAATTCTAATTTCTAAATTTGTTTTGTTCTGCTGTCCTTTCTCGTTAGGCAAAGTCTGAATCAATTAAGATAGAAGAAATAAACTCTGATGAAATAGGGACCGTTTGTTGGCCTAACCACAAGACGAAACAAAAATACACGCAACTGTATAGTAAAGCAACCTTCCAATGTGGAGAATGTTATAATAGAATCGAAACAACTAAGACTCCTAAAGACTCGAGGGTACATACCAAATTTGGTTAAGAATCTATTTCGAACACAATATAGACGGTCCGTATGAAGACTAACACCGTTTAGTGCTTGACGAACTTTTATCACCGTTCGACGCTCCTAGCGAAGTGTAGCGTGCTTCAAAATTCCTTAAAGAAGAGTAGCACCACTCCTCGAGTACTCGCAAAGCTGAACACTACTCGCGGGTGCTCGCGAAGATTAGCACGACTCTCAAAACTCCAACAAAAAGTAGCACCGTTCGTAGACAGTTTATTCAGTGCTCACGAAGAAAAGCACGCCCCGCAGAGCGCTGGCGGAAACCAACACCACTAGCAAAGCACTGGTGAAACTTAACACCACTTGCAAAAGCCTGACGAAAAGTAGCACAAGTTAAGCGTTGATGAAGAGTAGCATGACTCGCCGTTGCTTATAAAATTAATTTATTCATATTCATCTAATCAAGCATTGTCAAAGTTTATTATCAATACCAATACTTTCAAATAACAGTCCGTACATTATTTAAAAACTTTGTCAATTTGACGAGTATTTGATTTGAATAACAAAAAATTAAAAGCCTTTTATTTAAAAAAGCCATAGTATTATTTAAGCTTTTTGTTGCAGTAAAATTAAATTTTATTGTAAATTTAGTCTCTGTCTTGCATCTTAAAAATATTTGTTGTTTCCTACAAAATTTAGATTACATTAATTTACAGATAAAAACTCGTAAATTAAGCACCCAAACACCTGTCCAACCCTTTTACAACTTTTAAAACCATCAAACATGTTTTTATACTCATTTTATCCTTTGTTCGTTGTGCTAAGTTTCACCAAAGCTGTTTAAGTAATGCTACTCTTTGTCAGTGATGTATTGTGACATTGTTCTCTTGTGGGTTGTTCTACGCTTTGTTAATACTCGGCGAGTTGTGCTTCTTTTCGTCAGCCAACGGCGAGTACTGCTATTTTTCGCTAGACTTTATGAACTGTGCTAGTTTTCGTTAGCCGGCTTGAGCCGTGTTAGACCTCGTAATTTTTTTTGAACGGTGCTGGTCTTCTTACGTACCGTCGATATGTACTATTTTCCAATCAAGGAGTTATTAAATAAGGTTCACATTATATGCCACAATAAAAGAAGTATCGGTAGTGGCAGAGTTTTTGGAAAATACTGCATTCAAGAGAAAATGTTAATGAAAATCGCTAAACGCTCATAGTTAATTTTTTTAAATTTCTGTTTATAAAATTCCATCTTATTTGGATAGAAAATCCTATACTATCATAAAGAATATTTTTTTATTTTATAATATTTTTACCCATATTTGATGAACTTAAAAAATGTTATTGCCTAGGTCCAAAATTCGCAACTTTTTAGTAATGACGAGCATACTATAAATATTTAAGAGATCAGTAATAGGTTTAATGCATGCAACCAAATTCAAACATTAGCAGATAAAATATTTTTTTCTGTTTACAGCAGTCAAAAAAGTGCTGTTATAAAGTTATTTATCCATTAAAAATATTGACAAACATTTCTCTTGATAGGGGTTTACAATGCCTTTCAAAATGCATTAAACTTGGAGCCCTCTGCATTAAGATGATTCAGAATTACTATCCATACTGAAATAACACTCACGGTTCGATCTTTAGTACGAATGATTAAATCATTTTTGTAATTTTTACACACGTTGTTGACACCTGTGACTCTTGTCACAGGCAAATAAAATGCATATTTATGATTAAAGGCTTTTATTAAATTTAAAATAAGGTTTTAATCAAGACAAATAGGAATCTGACATATTTACAATTATGATCATGTCATCACACTTAAAAAAAATGTTAATTTTGGATATTTTGATGTACAATATAAGAAAAGAAAAATATTTTGATCATCTTGGCATCACTTTTAGTATTTCCATAGGCGTCTAATCGGCTCTGTTAAAACTCTGATAAATCTTATACAGCCGTAGATTATATAAAAGGTTGCCAGTAGATTATTGTTCTTCCTTTACTTTCCAAAAGAGTTGGTTTGACAAAGAAATTTATGGCGTACTCTTTGAGACCATATTGAACTGATTAATAAATGATCCATGATTTCAAATCGTTTTTCTGAAATTCTAGAGGAAAAGAAACTCTGGAATTTATAAATACATAATATCGTCCGGTTTTTAGCTCAGCCTAATTATGATTTCTTAACCATGGAAATTAAGGAGTAGAATCATTATGTTTGATACTGTTAGTGTACACTGCACATTAGGATGGTTAAAAACACTTTTTTGGGCAAGAATCCCCCCCTTTTCATTGCAAATCCGAAAAAAATTCAATGATTAAAAAGATTTTATTTTTTATATTAGCAGGTGCCGGTTTTGACTTGAAGTTTCCCATGTCAAATGAACGAAGAAAAATTTAATGTATTGACCATATAGGTTAGATGCCTCTAACAGACCCCCGCGAGTCCTTGAAAACTACCCTTAAAACAAAAAATGTCAATTCTTTATGAAATCGACCTTTTGGGCACTGTATTCTTGTTTTTTTTTTTACTAGTTGAATCTTTAGTTGCATTGGTTCATTAATTTCCAAATATTTAAAACAATTGGAATTTGTTAAAATAATTTTTGTTATAAAACATTTTTTTATTCAAAATTGTTACTATGTCTCAAGTGAAATGTTTATCAACATTGGTTAATTAACTTGTAATTCTTTAAACAAATTGAATAATTTTTGTTAAATAATTTAAAAAAAAATTTTTTTCATAATAAAAATTATGACTGTTGATCTAATTAAATAGTTATCAATATTGGTTAACTTATTTTTAATGATGTAAACAAATTCCATTTATTTAAGAAAGGTTTTTCAAACATTCGTCTAACTGGCATATTATTATCGTTATAGAAGAAAAATTTATTTTAAAATATTTTCCAATTGTATAAACAATAAATTATTAGTTATTTTTAATAAACTTTAATTTGTTTAAACAATTGAAAATTAATCGAGCAATGCTGATAAATGTTTCAATAAAGAAATAATAATAATTTTTAATAAAAAAAGGAATAAAAAAATATTTAAACAGTCAGTATTTTCATTTCAAAATCTATTTTATATGTATAATATTAAAATATAAAAAAGAAATATAATACAAATAACATTAATAATGTACCCTTCTTAAACAAGAATTTAAGAAGTATATGTGACACAATGCCAAAGTTTAAAGAAATTGGTTGTTGTTGAAATGAGACCTCCGAGGCTACTTATCTTGTTAAGTATAATGTTAAATTTTGGTCTCCTCAAATTTAATTTTCGAAATATTTTAACTTCAGTGCAAAGAGGCTGTGACTTTTTAAAAAAAGAATTAATAATTTGAAAAATTTATATTATATTAAAACAAAATTTTTCTAGATTAGTTTAGCAAGGAAGAAACACACATTGTATCTCCCTGGTATTAGTATGGATTAAAAAAAATCGAAGGTGCTCTACTTAAGAAAAAGACTTATAATTTTTTTTGAAAATTTGGCAATTTTCTGGTAAATTAGCGCTAAATTGGTAACTTTTAAAAAATTCCGCGTTTGTTTAGGGAATTTGAAAGAATGGTATCGTACAGAAAATTAAATTATGTTGATTCTCTAGACTTAATTTGTAAAAATTAGAGTAAATTTGAAATGTTCAATTTTTCGGTATTTGTTAACAATAATTTGGAATCTGAAGAGTTTCCAAGCTTAAATTTTTCTAATTAAATCCTGGTAATTGAATTTTTGAAAAAATGCATTCTTTCAGAAGTTATTAAATTCAACAAAAAATTTGAATTTTTAACTAAAATGAATATTTAAATTAAATACTCGAATTTCCTACCAAAAACATTAATTTTCTATCATAAGGATGATTTTTTAACAAAATACATTAATTTTAAAGAAAGTATATCAATTATCAACTACACAAAGACAAATGTTCAATCAAATAGTAGAATGTTAAACTAAAAAAGATCACGTTTTAAACAGAAATGGAATAAATGAATTTTGAACAAAAAAAAAAAGAAGTTTCAACTTAAATAACTAACCATGAAAATCTGCTTGTCACGCGGCCAGATTGTCATCTCGTATCCCACACTCGATTTTATCCAAAATGCGAACCTTTCTACATTAGGTTCAACCCTATTTTATCACATAAACATAAAATTTTATATCAATTTTCCTCGATCTGTGACTTCTTATTTTTTCGAACTCAAAATTAATTTCACTAAAAACTCCTTTCTCAATCCTTTACGTTTCGGTACAATGCTTACATTTTTCAAAAATTTTTACTCTGAGTTATCGAAGTTTGAAATAATCAAAACGTAAGGTTAATGTCGTAGAATAAAACAGAAATAAAAACGATATCATTGTAAATTTTCCCAGTCTAAAATTGTCTCATAGCACAGATTTAAAAAAAACAAAAAGAAGAAAAGTATGGTTATAATAAAGTCTCAAAAATAAAATACAATAATGAGACTTTCATCAAGTTAGTACTACATTATAAAAACAAAAAATAGAAACTGTATATAGGGTTAAAGTCTCATTAAATTTATTTTGAGACTTTATTATAACCATACTTACTGTTTTTTTAAATTTGACTCATGAGAAAATTTTTAGACTGGAAAAATTTCCAATGACATCCCCTTTTTTCACTCTACAAAATTAATTCTATGTTCTGATTATTTCAAACTTCGTTAACTCAGGTTTAAACCTTTTACAAAAGGTACTTATTGTACCGAAACGTGAATTATTGAGAAAGGAGTTTTTAATTTAAAAAAATTTTAGCTTAAACAAATTTTTTTACTTAACTTTATTTTAATTTATGTGGACCGTAAGGCATAACGAAAAATGTATGATTTACAATTTTTCTTCTTTTGACTTTTTTCATAACGTGCGCTATTTGGCTTTAAATTTTTATTTCGTTTATTGCTTAGAATTTTGTAAATGCTATAACTCTGGTAATTTTTTTATCGATTGAAGTCAAAAGCATAAATTGTTCTTATTTTTCAATACTATGCATAGCCGTACAGAGAATTTTTAAATCTAGAAAAAAATGTCAAAATCCGCTTATATTTGAATTTTGATCAATAATAGCTGGCTAACGAAATTCAACTTTCGTCTAAGGCACTTAAAGAGTATACAAAAGGCAAATCCAATCCGTTATTTCTCAAAAAAGTTATCGTGCTGACAAAGAAAAAAACATCAACAGACACGCGAACATACGGATAGGCAGATAAATTCGTAAAAACTTATTTTTCGGATTCAGGAGATCTTAAAAAGAGGACATTTTACAAAAACTGGGAAGGGGGTCAAATTTTACACAAAACTATGATACATTCTGACATGTGAATGTCAAATTTAAGATTCTTTAAAAACATTTTTCAATTAGATGACACAGCTTTTATAGGTTTCACCCATCAAATATTGATATTAGAATATAAAGAGATTCTTGCCTGAGGATTTTCAGAGTCATAGAACAAACTGATTCTAATCAAAACTTATATCAACATAGTCTCGAAATTCAGACAAAGATTTCAGCAAAACAGATTTTTATTGGCTCGACTTTAAATGCGTGGAGGTTTTAAATCATGATAATTTGTGCCTTATTTCCTCTTGCGTCGACCAAATAAGCATTCCACATGATGAATATTTAGTACAAAAAGGGAACTTTTCCGACTGAAATAAAATGCAATCTTTCGTTTATTGGTTTTCGGCACTGTCCACGTGAGTCACTCACAAACTTTTGCAAATCACATATCAGTTATTGCATAGAAGAATTAGCGTAGACAATTAATATTAAGTACTACTATCTTAAAGCCACAAAATGCAAAAACTCACCTGACTGCCTCTTTTTGAATTTACACTTGTCATACTTTCTGGCTTAGATTTTTCTAGAACCAAATATACATACACACAATAAATTTATTAAAAAATAAACAATAAAATAGAAAATACAATATTATTGTCTTTGCAGACAGTCTTTGCATATCTTCCGTTAGAAGCACCCGTGAGTCCTCCCCATGAAACCCCGGCTGAGAGAATCTATCAAAAAGAACGTTACCAGTCCACAGAAAAAGATTTTCATGACATCTATGGAAGATTAGGTGATGCTATCCAGGTCAGTTGGCGAAAATAATTTTTGATATCTAAATGATTCTAAAATAAAAAAAAATGTTAATTTATATATTCGTTTGGTTCTGTTTTCCTTTCTTACTAGGAAAAAGCTAACTCTATTAAGATAGAAGGAATAGACTCTAGAGAAATATCGTCTGTTTGTTGGCCTAAACACAAGGCGCAACAAAGATACACTCAACTGTATAATACAGCGAGGATCCAATGCGAAGAATGTTATAATAGAATCAAAAATACTAAGACTCTTAAGGACTTAAAGGTACATACCAAATTTGTTCTATGGTCTATTTCAAATTTAACATGTGCTCTTTCACAATTGAAGAGTTAGGAAGCGAGTTTCACATTATGTGCCACAAGAAAAGAAGTATCGGTGATCGGAAGAGTTTTTGCAAAATATTGCATTCCCGAAAAAATGCTAATTAAAATCGCTAAATATTAATAGTTGATTTTTTTTCAATTTATGATTATAAAACTCAGTCTTATTGTCATAGAAAATACTATACTATTCTTGAAGAATATTTTTTATTTTATAATATTTTTACCTATATTTGACATACCCGAAAAAAATGTTATTGCCTTGGTCCAAAATTCACAAGTTTTTGATAATGACGAGCATACTATAAATATCTCAGAGATCAGTAATAGGTCTAGTTTATGCAAAAAATTTCAACCCAAATATAAAAAATTATTCTTTTTCTGTTTACAGCAGGCGAAAAAGTGCTGTTATAAAATTATTGCTCCGTTAAAAATATTAACAAACGCATATCTTAATGTTCCTTACAATGCCTTTCAAAATTCCGTAAACTTGGAGCCGACTGCATTAAGATTATTAAAAATTACTATCCATACTGAAATAACACGCACGGTGCCATCTTCAGTACGAACGTTTAAATCATTCTTGTCACTTTTAAATACGTAGTTCACACTTCACACCTGTGACTCTTTTGTTAATTTGTACACAAACCTAACAAAATAAAAGCAAAGATTAAAAGTTTTCTCATGTTCTATAAACTATTCATTAAATCTGGTTTTAAACCTATTTTTTATATCGAAGAAGCTATTCACCCCAATAATATGTAATAAGGTACAAATATTGAATGCATTTAAAAAATACTTTTTATACAAGATTTGTAATTTGAATTTTGAGCAATCTGAATTATTTCTCAGTTTCGCCGTAGTCAGCTTCGATCCACAATCTTCAGTTTTGTATCTAGACATTTTTCTATTTTAAGCCCACCTGTCTGAATTCGAGACTATTCTAGAAGCCAGCGACGTATCCGCATTAAATATTTGATCATGAAACGTGACACATAGAAAAGTTTACAATAATAAAAGAACAGAGATGTGTAAGACTTTGTATGTCACTTTCACCAAAAAATCATACTTAGAAGCTAAGAAAATGAAAAACCAAGATTTACACAATTAGTCTGTTTCACGTTGCTTTATTCACTTTGAAAATAAGACCTTTAATGTCTGTGCACCTGAAAAATGTCACGTTCACCATTTGTTATCGAAAAAGTTCCTCAACAGAAGTTCACTAATTAAAATATTACTAAGGTTTTTATTAATATTGATAGCAGTAGTAATACCTTTAATCGATCAAATTATTTCTTCTCTAGATATTATTCTGAACATTTGGGCTTATTCATCACTTACTTAGAAAACAATCAATATATTGATGATGATCTTTTTATTGAATGGTACGTGGTTGAAATCACCAAACTTAGAAGCTAGGTTTTTATTACTGAAGTTAAATATTATTTTAATAAATCAGAATGTTTAGGCATCTGATATTCATTATTATTAGTTTAATTTGCTTTTTTATAGCAGCTATCTGATTATTAATATAATTATCATTTATAAGTCGGCTTATGCATAATCAGTCCAATACAAATTAGACTTTTTCTTTGATACACTCTTTTTATCCAGTTAACAGTATTTATGTTAGACATAAACAAATACGTTTGTAAATTTGTAAATTTGTAATAAAATATTATGTGTGAATTAAGTGCCTTAAAAAGCAATGTGCAACTTGTTTTTTTTCTTTAAATAATGTCATTAGGAAAAATTGCTTGAATAATCAACGATATACAATCATTTTTTACGTAAACCTTTACGTAACAGAATGACTTTTAGAAATTTAAATTCAGCAGGAAAAACATTTTCCATATATATGTATACGGGTGTGCCACTACTTCTGTACCTGCCGGCAACCAGAAATGTAAATTAAAAGACTATGACAAAAGGTCAAAGTTAAGATTGTTCTGCGGTTCCATCTTGAATAGAAACTTCAGAAATTGAAGCGTCTAACTATCAACCTTCTCCTCAATATTTATAGCTTACATTCTATATGAAACTAACGTTTATATGCCCAAATAGCATCCCTTTTTTTACCAAAAACGCAATCAACCAATTTTTTAACTTTTACACTTAGAGCTTTTTTGGTAAAGATAAAAGATTAAAAAATAAAATTTCAAAACATGACATTTACAATGATTTCGGCAGTTGCAGATTTGGTCCGATCTGCAGACCCCCCCCCCCTAAAAGGACGTCCCGAAAAAGAGAATCCCCTCTTCTTTCAGATTTTTACTTTTTTCATCATCACCATTTGGTAATACCAGATGGTCTTCTCCGGAACTGTTAGATGGCGTTGTAATCGCCTCAATCAGCATGGGTGAATTCGAAATCGCCTACATATCTATGAAAATTATTGAATTTAAAACAGTGGCTTTAGGCGCAAAGAGTGAACGCAAAATAGGCTGTTTGTGAGCCTGTTTTTAGACCTCGCTAGCGACCTGGGAAAAATATAAAAAAATGTTACCAGTGTCAAGTTATTCGTAATGGAAACCAAAGTAAGCATTGCTTTTCGTTTTTTTTTTAATTTAAAAAGATTACCCCTATTAAGATTTAAAAGTACCCCAAAAATAAATTAATAAATAAAAAATAGCACTAATTGTAAAATAATTTTTCACCGTATTTTGGCTATAAAATTAAGACATTACGTGATTTTACTTTTGTAAGGTTTATTCGATACAAAAAAATACAATAGAAAATGATTTTTTAATTAGTGGTATTTTTAATTTTTTCGGGGTCTTCTTTGGCTTTTAATGACGGGAGATTTATTACCTGTATCATATTTTTATATATTTTCCCAGGACGCTAGGGAGGTCAAGAAATAGGCTGACTTTGCGGTCACTCTTTTACATGAGTACATTTTGGGCACAGTTATTACGCTGAATTAAGAAAATACAGTCAAAGAAATGTCTAGTTAAATCAACCAGAATTCCGGTTAAATATTTACTATTACTATTTACTATTACCTATTATTTATATTATTATTATTACTATTTACCTTCCTACTTTTTCTGGTTAAAGTAATCAGAATTCTGATTGCTTCAATCAAAATCTCTGGTTAATTTAATCATAAATCGGGTTACTCTAACCAGAGAAAATAGTAAGGGTATATTTAACCAGAAATCTGTTTAATTTAACCAGAAATTTTTTAGTATATGGTTTTTATATGAAGAATACAAATTAGTGTGGTTAAGTGGAGTTATTTATAAATAAGTGCAATTTAATATTAGTTTCTTTGAGCAAAGAGGAAAGGAAAGAATTTGTTAAAAAAAAATTTTAATTCGAAATTTTGGCTCCTTTTGAAACAGTAAGAGATACGCGAACAGTAGCAACATTTCCAGGTTTTTCTAAAGGCGGTGGTCCTCTGCCACCTCACAGAAAATCGCCGATCCTCCAATGTACACCAAAACCGGTGTTCAATAGAGTTGCAACAAAGTTGAGCCACACAGGTTCATTCGAAGAATCTAGGGGAAAAGCATCATTTAGACACTGTTTTTTCTCATCCCGTGCAACGTGAAGTGTCGTCCACAAACTGTAAGTCAGCTGTCAAGATCATTTTGTCGGTCGTTATTTGAGTGAAACAGATGTTAATAAGCAGGTAAGTTATAATAATAATTACCTTTTTATTTCCTCCCATTTACGAGCGGCTAAATAGTTTTGGAATAAAAATAGTACTTGGCGTGATGTAATATCCAAATGTTAGGTTAGTCAAAACCTACTATATGACATTCAAACCACCAAAGCCAGGATGTACAAACTAAGTCGTGACCGTCTGCATCGAAATTGATGCCTGGTCGTTTGAACAAATTTCCACTAGATTTTCTGCGGAAGTTTAAAGGTACCTTAGATATCTAATCTTGCAGAGGCTAGTGTCATACATGAAAGATAAGGTAAATACAATTGTATAATAAGAACAGAAATTTGTTTTTCGCGATGAGTAGGGATGTAAATTTGCATGAAACTTTAGCCTTCGTGAAACATTGCAATGTTTCAAATATAGCGGCGGGAATAATCAAACTGATAAGATGAAAGACTATTAGGTTTTTGCACTTCAATAAATAGCTAACTTCACTTCGTAGATTGCTGAGGGAAAAATAAAGGACCAAATGTATGGGATTTAGTTCATTTTTGCCCTATTTTGCTAACATCTTTGTAGTAAGTAATTTTTTCTTTATAAGTGTAGTTGAAAAATAGTTTTTATTTTTTAATTACTATTTAATGAAATAATAAAATAATAATAATGATGATTAATTACAAATATATTACAGAAATAAAGTTTTGTTTTATGCATTTGATCCATTTTTTCCCCTCAGCTTTTAACAAAGTGAAGTTAGCTGATTGTTGAAGTAAAAATAACTAATTGAGGCTTTCATATCCCATCTTTTTCCTGCCGGCTGATTCGATTTATTTTTCTGTTTTGTACTGTGGACCAATGATGTCAATGTTGGCATCCTGAGCTACTGCACTTGCGTTAGGGCTGACCGCTCATTGGCCGCACTTGGCGCGCGATTCAAAATTACATTAAAAACAATTCTTTTAACTTAAGTAAATAATTATTAAAATATCCACAAGGATATGTACAAATTGTGTAACTTTGATTTTAGGGAAAAAAATACAACACATATATTATATTAATAGCAGTTTGTTTTCAGTGAATTCCAAAGACCAAATTATATTTTACAAAACATTTAATTTAAAAAGAAATTTCTTGGAAAAGTGATTGAAAATAATTATTTATAAGTTTTTCATATTTTGTATGTATTTTCTGGGAATTCATATAATTATATAACCTATAAATACATAAATTATCACGACTGCATTGTAGTTATGCTTTCTTTTTTTTTTACTTCAAGCATCGTTTTGTCACGTCTCAATCGAAAAAAACAATCTGAAATTTGGTTTTAGAATTATTAAAATATTATTACTATTATATTCTGCAATTAGCTTCTATATATCAAGCTGCTGAAATATCATATGGTATTTAAAAAAATGTGGCTATTAACAAATATTTTGAGAAATATTAGCCAATCTTTCAAATTAAATGAAAATAAACTGTTACTCATCAAATATATGTGTTATAAATTTTTTTCTTGTCTGAAATCGAAAGTTACACAATTTGTATACATTTTTGTGTATATTTTAATAATTATTTATTTAAATTACAACAATTGTTTTTAAATGTAATTTTGAATCGCGCTTGAAAGGGTAGACAACCAGCGCTCAGCCCTAACGCACGCATGAATGAAAATTATTATGATTTTATTATTGCATTAAATAGTCCCTAAAAAAGAAAAACTATTTTTCAATTGCACTTATACAGAAAAATTACTTTCTACGAAGATATTAGAAAAATAAAGCAAAAATTAACCGACTCTCATGCATTTGGTCAATTGTTATCCTCTCAGTAGTCAACGAAGTGAAGTGAGCTAGTGATTGGAGCGAAAATACTTTATTGTATATGCAGACGGTCATGACTTTTTCTATACATCCGGGCTTTAGTTTAAATGTCGACGGGCAGGACTAACCTAACTTTTGGAAGTTGCATTAGGAAGTTATAAGTTTATTCTAAGTTACTGGTGCGTCCTATTAAATGAAAGAAATTTGAAAATTAGGTAAATATTGTTTCAATTGGTTTCCTTATTAACAATTATTTAGGCTAATATCGCAAAGCGAATAGTTGCTTTGACAGGTATTCAGGTGGCTGACAGCGCGGTTCAGAACTCCACAACTCTGCATGAGCCAAAATTCAGTCTCCAAATGATACTTTCCCCTAGATACCCACATGGGCACCTACGTTCAGAGGAATACATTTGAGACTTGAAAACTCTCTCAAATGATCATTGAGAGCCCAATGAAATTTGAGCTGCAACAAATTTAACACCAGCGTTTTTCTGCTCGAACTGAAGAAATAAAAATGTTTAAATTTGGAAAAAATAAACAATTTTGAATTATCACGAAAAGGGTCGCAGAAACGTGAACACTGACAGCATATTGAAGATTTGCCAGAAGTCGTTTGTTCTTTGACCAAATCTAATTAACACAATACAAAGATTTCTTTAATAAACCCTTAAACCTGTAAACAGATTTTGTGTTTTCAAATAAATTAATCGAACACAATAAAAATGCTTCAAAGATTTAAAACAATAATAAAAATTAATTTTTCAAACAAAAGAATCATTAAAAATTTTTCCAGAAATCTTTTTAAAAAATTCTTGAAAGCTTTAAAAAAAAGAAGAGGTATCTTAAAACCATTTATACATTATCTTGAAATCTTTCAAAGGAACGACTGAAAAATCCGGAAAAGTGAAATTCTCGAATAGGAAAATTCGCAAATAATAAAATTCAGAAAAATGTACATTATATTAAAACCAAAGGTTTTTCTAAATTAGTTAAGCAAGGATGAAACTCACAGGATATTGCCCTCGTATTACTATTAATTTTGTTTAAATTGACGCTATTTTAACAACTTTTAAACCATTTGGCGTTTTCTTAAGGAATTTGAAAGAGTGCTATGGCACAGAAAATTAAAGTAGGTTAATCTTTTCTAAAATGACTATAAAAAGAAAGTTTTCGGTGACTTTTTCATAACTCACTTAAATGTTCAAGTGCCCTACAGTAAATCAGAGTGAATTTTGAATTTAAGAGTTCTTAAAACGATTTCCTAGAATTAATTTATAAAGTTCAAAATAGATTCGAAATTTATATTTTTCATTATTTTTTAGAAATAATTTGAAATCTAGAGAGTTTCGAAGTCAATTCTTTTAAAAATCGAAGCCTGGAAATTGAATCTTTGAAAAAATGTTGCCTTTATGAATGTATTTTAGTTTCATTCAACCTTTAAAGAAAATGATTCTACATCTCAACAACCCACATTATTAAAAATAAGTAGGTATTTACAATTTCCGAAAAATCATGCACGTCATTTTTAGATTTTATGAAGAAAAATCAGGATTTTATGTGTATTTACAGAAATGCTGTACAAAATTAAATTTTAATTTTAATATTATTCTGAATTTAATTGTTTAAAAAACATTTTGAAATTCTTAGTAAATTTCGAAGACGTTCAGGTAAAGCAAAACGTCAATAAAAAGTTTTTTAATATCAGCCTTCTTCCTTTATTACAGCCAAGTTAAAAAAATTGATACAACTCAAAAACCAAAAATGTTTACAATTTTTTTAACGAAATATCTTTCATTTTAAAAAGTACTAAAACCTTTTTAAAATCATTTCTTATTGTTTATTTCTCGTTAAATAAAGTCTATACATGAGTCTGTACATTTTTAGTTTATTAGCGCGATAGCATTCGAAAGAATTGTTGAATTGATGGGCCTTTTGTATACTTTTCAAGTGTCCTAAACTCAAGTTCAAGTTCGTCACTCAGCTATTTTGGATGCAAATTCAAAAGTGTGTGAATTTTGAAAATTGTCGAGACCAATTTTCTCAAGATTTGAAAATTCTCTATACGCCTATACATAATATTAAAAAATACGAAAAATTTATGCTAATGACTAATTCATAAAAAAATTACCAGAGTTATAGCATTTAAAAAATTCCAAGAAACAAACGAAAATAAACATTTAAAGCCAAATAGCGCACGATATGATGAAAAGTCAAAAATAGAAAATGTCGGCAAAGATGCAGAAACAAATAGTGTGCATTTCGAAAAGATATACAAATTTTTCGTTAAACGCTTTTTAGTGGGATGCTTATTTTTTGTTTTGTTCGTGAAAAACATTATTAACAATAAAAAAAATCTGCCCTTGTATGTGAATTTCCTAGAAATTAAATTTTGTCATATTTTTAATGCTATTTTTTACGATAAAAACAAAAACAAAAATAGTAAAAAATTATTCCTGACAAATTAATTAATTTTTACATTCTCATCTGACCGGTGTAAAAATTTCGCTGGTTGGCCCTAATACAGCAAGGTTTCTGGTCGGATCCCGGCCGGGTTACCCCTGGCTGGGTTTAATGGGAAGGAAGCGGGCGGGAACCGGCCAGGCTACATTTTCCTCGAATTACGTAGTCCGGAGTCGGGCGGTTATTGGCCGGGCCAACCCTAGTTACATCTCATGGTGGGGAGCCGGCCGGGCACTGGTCACGTTAATGTTTTTGTAGAAATTACAAATTTTTTGAGAGCCGTGATATTATCAATGACGTAATTATGGATGCTAGATGAATTATTATTTGAAAATTATAGTTTAAAGATTTATTAGATTAGTGAAACAGAAACAAGCTTTTCTAAATTCTTAAAAAAAAACATTAAATTTTTTCAAATGATTTAACTGTTTAAATTAAACAGTTGCCCATTTTGCTATGTGCAACAACAGAAATGTTACAATTTTTATAAACTTCCCGATTTTCAGAAAATGTTGAACCTGCACACTTTTAAGTTTACCGCACGAGGATGATCCTTACACTCACGTAGCGTCGTTTCTTAGGATTTCGCAAATAAAATCGAGACTCGCTATTAAAATCAACCTTATTTCAGTAATTAGTTTGAAAACCCCACTTAGCCCGCGAATAATTTTTATTTTTAATTAAAATATATTGTTGTTATACATTTTTTTCTTTTTTCCTTCCTAACCTTAAATCACCACGTGGTTTCCAAATTGATACGATATTCCATAATTAGAGATTGAAATTCTACTCCAATTTTCTTGCCAGAATTGATTCACTTGATTTGACTTTTAAAGTTCACCGTAATGCTTACGATGAGCCTTAAAAGACACAATAAGTAAAAAATTTTTCCCCTGAAGCAACATTTTTAAACTGTTTTGTGGCCGGAGTACCCGGCCGATATTGAAGCCTAGATCCGACCAGTTTACTGTGACGTTTTTATCCGGCTCCCAGACGGATTCCCCGACCAGCGTCCGGCTTAAACCGGGACTATCCGGCCAGGATGCGTTTGAATCCCTGATTGAATTCCTAAACGAGTAACATTAGTTACACCTAAATATTTTTTTCAATTATTATTTAAATTCATAGACTTAATATATTTAAAGAGTATACAAAAGGCTAATCAAATCTTTTAATTCTTTTGAATGTCATCGTGCTAATAAACTAAAAATGAACCGACAAGCAAACACACTAATATATTCGTAAAAATCAGGTTTTCGGAATCAGGGGTTTCAAAACGTGGCCAATTGACAAAAACTGGGGAGAAGGGGTCACATTTTACACAAATTAAATTTCTAAAAATTCACATACGAGACGAAAAATAGATTAAAAGACAAAAGTTCTAAGGACAATGTGGAAGCGGGCAGACTTTTTTGATCGTTAATGATGTTTTTCACGACTAAAACAAAAACTAAGCATTCCATTAGAAAGTGTTTAATGAAAAATGTTTAGATCTTTTCCAAATGCACATTTTTTGTTACATTATTTTTTCCCATATTTTCCATAGCTTGAACGCAAAGTAGATTTTGGATTTACCATTATTTTTTATGGTGTCAAAATGTGAATTTTCACTTTTTCAAAAAAATTCAAAAGGTTTTGATCATAATCTTATAGGGCACTGAAAATCAAAAATTTCTTCGTTTGACTTTTTATCATATCGTGCGCTATTTGCCTTTAAATATTTATTTTCGTTTCTTTTTGGATTTTTTGAAAAAGCTATAACTCTGGTAATTTTTTAAATAAATAAGTCATTAGCATAAATTGTTCTAATTTTTTAATATTATGTATATCCGTACAGAGAATTTTTAAATCATGAGAAAAGTGGTCTCAAAAATTTAAAAAATTCACTCACTTTTTGAATTTTTATACAAAAAAGCTGAGTAACGACCTTGAACTTGAGTTTAGGACACTTAAAAAGTATACAAAAGGCCAATAAATTCTGTCCATTCTTTCGAATGTTACCGTGCTAATCAACTAAAAATGTAGACGCGAACATACTAATACATTCGTAAAAACCGTTTTTTCGGAATCAGGGGTTTCCAAACGTGGGTATTTGACAAGAACTGGGGAGAAGAGGTCAAATTTTACACAAATCTAATACCTTCTCCGATGAGAATGGAAAAAGTACAATTTTTTAAAATATTTTTATATTAGATGACACTATTAGATGACAGCAACGGTAACTGCATGAAACTCGAGACGCATGTATCACAAAATTATGTTGCAGTTCAGAAATTGTCATTTACTGTAACTGAAAATTCCTAGAGGTTAAAGAATTTTAGTTGGTTCATTATTTTAATATAAAACATGAAGTCTATATTTGTCCTAAGAATATAAATAGGAAGAAAATATAACTGAAGTTGAAACTAACCACTTCTTATATATCTATGTTATATGTTACGGCCAAAGCCCGAATGCGGCTAATGCGCGAACTGGCCGGCCAGTTCGCCTATTGGCCACGATGGTTGGCCAAAGCCCGAAATGAATGCCGCCGTATTACTATTTCGGGCTTTGGCCGGCCAAACTGCGAATTGGCCAGGGTATACTGGATAAAGCCGGAAGTTTGAAGTTCAGGACAAAAGTGAGCATATATAAATCGATGTATTCCATATACATAATATAAATGCTTTATTCAATTAAAAGTTTAGAGTACAAATCATTATACAAGAAAATTCATATCCATTAAAAGTATGCTAATTAAAATTGAAAGATCTACCAAACCAATGTAATATTATAATATTAAACAATATTAAAATATTTTGTGTAATATTTCTGCTTACTGATTGGCACAATAAGATCTGTTCTGGCACATAGAATTACATAATATATTTAGCGCTTTACGTTTACAACGTCTATTTACACATTTTTTAGTGCAATGATACCGAATATATCCTTGCCCTCCTGTCAATGACTGACTTCTGCATATAGTCCTCAATGCTATTTTTTCTGTCGGAATTAATTCTACGTTGATCAATCTTTCATTAAGAGTGGAAAACTCGCTGCTAACATATTTTTGGTAAAATATTCCTTCTTCTCTACCTAGCGTATACATTCCATCTTCTACGTTCATGACACAAGCTAGAATATTTCTTGGGTCACAACGTCCTCTATCAACATTTGGTATGCACACACGAAATCTATCACCTACTATTGCTGGAGGAATCTTAGAATCTGAATTTTTAAGCATTTTGGATGCTTGTTTACTCAATCTTAGATGAGCCGCAAACCTTTTTTTCTGTATTTGTGTATTTTTTTCGCAGAGACTACACACTATTTTAATTTCATTACCTACATTCATTTCTGCCGTCGCAATTCCACAAATAAAATGAACAAGCAGACCACATACTTCGTACGAATGATCCAAAGTGCATTTTTCCCACGCACTGCGCATACAAATTCCACTTGAGATGTTTCTTCTAATTCCCCAGTTGCTTCTTCTAATTCCTCAGTTTCTTCTTCAAATGAAGCCGTTTTTTCGGCAATCAAATTTCCTTCCATTTTCATTTCAGGTCCAACTGCCACCGAAAAAAACATGATAAGAAATTACTTTTCAATCTTGTACGTACATAATAGAATTGAGTGAGAATGCTCAAATTAATCGAATCGAGAAGAAATGTTATTCCATGTTATTCAGGGTGGCTACTACTTGTTTAATGTTCGACTTCCGGCGTTCTCCCGGTAATTATTCGTGATTTCTTCCGGATTAGAAAAAATTGTATTTATTTGCGAAACCCACAGTTTTTTCACATATATTATTCACTGCGCAAGTCGATAAACATTAGTAAACATTTTTGAAAGAAATCAATTAAATTTTTATCATATAGTATGTAGGATAATACAGAAACATTGGAAAATGGGGTCATTTCAAATTCAGAGAAATTGACATTGTATTATTTATAATTAAAAGCGCTCAAAATTAAGTAATTTAAGATTGAAAACCTTAGACATTTATTCCACCAGTTAGTGGGGTCCTAGGTTTATTACAGACTGGAAAACCTTTAAATATCGTTCACAACAAAAATAGGTACAAAAAATCACGCTCTTTTTGTTTATACTGCATTTTGGAGCAATTAATAAATTTATGGGGAATTTTATTGGCACTATCAAAAAGAGGAGATCTTGTGCAATAAAAGTGTTCATGTTTCAATTTTTCCTAGATGCGAATAGTATTAGTTATTGGCCGTCAAAGAGCAGTGTACCGGTATGGGCGTTTTGGATGATTAAGGGTTAACTGAAGTTAAATAATGTTATAAAAACTAACAACTTCATTTATAAAACCATTAGTTTAGAAAATTGTAAACAATATTAAGATGCTCAGGGCAGAAAACCTGAAAAAATATATTCAAAATATTCGAATACGGGCAATATTAGGCGAGATATGAGAAATTCTTGTCTCGGCGTGCATCTCTATTCGGCATATATTAACAATATATTTTAAATAAAATTTTCTCACCTGAATTAATTGATGTTGGATGATTCATATTGTTTTTCATTTCCGTTTTCTCTTTTTCTAGATCCTCTTCCGAATTGAGCTGTTCTATGACTACCTTTGGGAGGTTCGATGTACTCAAACCCACTTTTGCTTTGAAGCTAAACATAGCTTCGTAGGGCGACTGTTGTATACCTTGGTGGAAAGAACAATTTTTCATAATTTAGACGAATCAAAGACCTTCTGTCTAATGATTTGTTTGATTAGTCCACATCCATGTAGTTAGTATATTTTGAATATCTTGGTTTGCGCGTTCAACGGATCCTTGACTTTGACTATTCCGAGGTTTTCCATGTACGAACCTCAGCTCAGGCCACAAATTCTTCAATTCGTTAATTATTTTATTCGAAAATTCCCTTCCATTGTCTGACTGTAATACACTTGGAGCACCGATTGCCGTGAAAATGTCTACTAAATTATAAGCAACTTCCTCTGCTTTTTAGATTTTAGCGGTCGTAATAAAACCTGACACCGTGTATTAAATTCATTGAAAAGCGTAGGTTTTTAAACTAAACCCTTTTTTGGCATCGATTTCTTAGTTTGACATGGTTTACATAAATTCAGGTATATACTAATAACATCCTTAGTAACATTTTTATATTTACAGTGCAATTCCTTTTCCATACGCGTACGACCACCATAACCGATGCTCTGGCGCGTATCATGAAGAACGTCGAACATCCCACCACTATGCAAATAGAAAAAAATGTAGAGTCACTTCCTTTTGCAGGTGTAATAAGCTTTTCACTCCCACCCACAAGAACAGCATCGAATCTCTTTAGTCGACACTAGTGTACACTTAGTTTTTTCCCTTCCTGTTTGGCTTCGTTCACTTCCTTTACAAATGTATAGTACTTTTATTTAGAAAATATAAAACCGTTTTCACTCTGATTTTTCATAACCTCTTGCAACAATTTTTCAAACTGTTTGCGCATATTCACCACCTGTTTATTTAAATAACCGGACACTTCACTTGGAGAATTTGTTGCAAAACCTGCCATTGTTTACAATTTAAACTTCACCGGAGAGCAATGCCTAACATTCAGGAGCTTTGCTGAGGTGATATTAACGACTCTAACGTCCTAATACAGGCTCTTTTAACCAAGAGTCATTAAGAAGGGATACAAAACTGAAGGGTGGGTAGCTGGTTTCAGAAAAATTCTCTCCAATTGTAGTTATAAAAACTACAAGAAATTTTCCAGAATGTAAGAGTGAGGTTCAAATGTCTAATTGCTTCATACATGATCTGCTGATGAAGAGCTGGTGACACACTTGAATCCACTTCTGACTTGACTTCTCTAAGAATTGGAAATTGTATAGGTAGTGCATTTCTAGTCTTTTCAGAAGATCACGTGGTTAGTTATAAAATAAGTAAAACAAAATAAAATGAAAAATAAGAAGCATTTCAAATCATTTTCATTGTAAACTTTAAATTAAACGGAGCATTTATATTATGTGTATGGAATAAATCGATTTATACATACTTACTTTTATTCTTAACTTCAAACTTTGTATTATTAAGTAAAATAAAAGTATCTAAGGCTTTGGCCGGTATACCCTAGCCACTTCGCGGTTTGACCGGACAAGGCCCGAAATAGTAATACGACGCCATTCATTTCGGGCTGGCTGGCCAGTTCGCGCATTGGCCGCTTTCGGGCTTTGGCCGTAACATATACAATCATTTTATTAAATACATAATCAAAGCCCATCTTTTGTGATACGATTCTTTTTGACATTTAATATATTGAGTATATTATATTTACATATAAACTTCGTTCGACAGTCTTACTTTAATTTTTATTTTTAAGACAAATATATACTGTCTATTTATATTAAAATTAATTAACCAAACAATAATGTCATTTCTCTAAACATTACATGTTTAGAGAAATTTACGTACCAAATGTAAACAAAATGTTACATAATTTTTACAGGTAATATTCGTATTTAATTTTTTCGTAAACAATTTAATTTTCAACAAAAAAATTAATTTATAGCAAAATACGAATTCTGTCTGAAAAAATGATTTCTTAAAAAAGTGTTTCAACCAAAGTGTTCAACAAAATAGTTGTATCCTCAAACAGATAAAATATTAACTTTCAAACAAATAGTAGCATTTTTATCCAAAACAGATGAAATTACAACTAAAACGGATGCATTTTTAAATCTAAAAATACAAATGAAAAGAAAATATAATTTTCATCCGAAAAAGACTTTATTTTGACATTTTTAAATCAAAATATAAGTTTTCAGCAAGAAGTAAATCTTCCACGAAAATTATACTTGAATTTTTAACCCAAAACTCCATGTTTCAACGAAACAGTTTAAATTTTAATAAAAAGGGCAAGTTTTGAAAAAATTGGTTGAATTTTCAACCAAAAAAAGATTTTTGTTTGACTTTTTAGCATTGAAATATGAGATTTAAAAAAAGAAGTAAATTTTCTATGAAACTAGTTGAATTTTCAACCAAAAAGGATGTCTTTTCAATAAATAAAATTGATGAATTTTCAAACAAATAATAAAATTTATAACTAAAAAGGTAATATTGTGGAGAAATGCACTAAAAAAGTAAATACAAGGCAAACAAATCACTAACAAGACTATATTATATTAGGGTTACCGCAAAACGAAATTATTTCGAAAACGCCAATTACCACCAATACAGAACCTCCATGCTTCGTCTGCTAGCCGCACGCGCTCGAGAAGCGAGGAGTGCGCATGCAACTGCACATTCCTTTACGTCACGATTGCTCGTTCTTTGATAGCTAGACGCGTGCGACACGAGGCACCGTGAGTTAGACAGTAATGCAACGTTTCAAGATTTTTCGTTCGAGTATCTGAAGTCATTGATGCCAACGGAGCTGACTTGGTTTACGCTTGCTTGGATTTTAGTGACGTTCTTTGGCTACGGTGCGCATCTGTGCTCGATTTTTAAATACGTAAGCGAACTACAGTCAATTAGCGCCGCACAGTTCAAGCATGCGCAAGTATTTTTGGATCACTGTTGGGAATAATAATCGAATCAAATTCAAAGAATACAAGAGCAAACTCCTGGACGCAGAATTAGATCATTTTTGCCACTTTAATGTAAATCATCCGTATATCTACAAAAATCTACAAAATAGTAAAATTGTTCATACAAATTTTATTCAAATTTGTCAAATTTTTGGTGAAAAAACAGAAACTATTTTAATCAGGATTAAAATAAAAAATAGCTTTTTATGTTTTCATCCTATTTCTTTTTGATAAATTTTGCAACTGCGAGCGGTTCGGTCTTGAACTGCAAAATGTAATATTAACCTCAAAATCTCAATAAGTTGCTATAGAATTTTATATCAGAAATGGAATTTTATTAAAAATGTCATGCTTGACAGGAATAATACTTAATGTTAATGTTTATATTGAATGAAAATAGAAACTAAAACATTGACTTTCAACTAAAAATACACCAATGGTACCAGCGGCGTAGCCAGGATTTTTTCTGTGGGGGGGGGGGGCTTCAATTTTATTTCGGATGGGGTTTGGGGTTTATGAACAGGCAAAAAGTGGGAGAAAATGGAATTGAATAAGGAAAAAACTTAGTTTCGGTGAGGGGGGGCTTGAGCCGCCCAAGCTCCTCCCTGGCTACACCATTAAATGGTACACTAACTTTACTCAATAGCAGAAAAGTAGGGGAAGGTGGGGCGAAACGGTGCACACAATCGTTGACGCTAATTAGGCTTTAACCTGTAAGAACTTGTAAAAACAATTATCAGTTAAAATTTTCTCCAATTTATCATTTACAAGTTGCACATATGTTTTTGTAAATCGAGCAAAGTTATTTTTCAGAAATTACGTATGAAGCACTGTAGATTTGGTGGAGCGTTATGGAACACGCGGCGGGTAAAACAGAACGCATGGTGGGGCGGCATGAAATAATTGGAATATCAATTTTTATTTGTAAATAATTTTAAAAATTAAAAAAAAGTAAGCAAAAAATCAAAATTGATGCCATGGAACACCAACTCGAAGATTCTTCAGATTATGTTCTGGCTAAAGTACGTATTATAATATAATACGTACTTTAGCCAGAATATAATCTGAAGAATTAAAGCAGAGGAAGGATGAAATACATCAAAGAAATTTAAAATAATAAAAATTAATCTGAAAATTAAATTTAAAGAAAAATATCCATATTACTTGAAAGCTACGTAGATAAAAGGATGAAAAAACTAAATTTGAATACAACATTTATTTGTTTGATAGTTGTTATTATTTTTTAAATATTCAATGTTTCTTATGCTTTCGATTGCCCTTTTCAAACTTTCGGCAGGCCATTTTTGTCTACCAGTCTTCATTTTATGATTTTGCATTTTAATAAATTCGCGGATGTTCCGGTGTTCCATTCCTCTCCGTTCAGCTTGTTGCATCTCGCTCCCAATGACAATTTTATTTAAAATCCTTCATTTTCTTTTCTAAATAATTTATAATCAAGAACAGAAAATTTAAACTTAATTTTTTTAAACGCTTGTAAGGGAAAAGGGAATAATAGCATTATTAGTACTTTAATTTCTCTCGAAAATAACACCATTCCTGAGTTCTGAAGTACTACAAATTTGCACTTAATTTCTAATACAATCTACATCAAATATAAATTCTTTTTGCACTTTCCTGAACTCATTAGACTTATTTTTATTTGATAAATTAATATCAAACTTGAAGTGTGAATATTTTTCCAGATATAGTTGCGTTTTATTTTACCCGCCTGTTCCGTCGCGCCCCACCTTCCCCTACCGTAAAACTACTTGCACTTCACCTTCACCACAAAACAACTGCATAAAATATATAAGCTTCCAATATTTTATATACTTTTAAATAATATATGGTTTAAGAAATGTGGGATTGAATGAATTATGTTCAGTTTTATGGATATATCGGGTCTTCATATCAATTTTGAAAACCTCCAGCAACAGATACATACGATAGGGATGCACTGGAACTTTCATTATCACCCAATGGTCGGCGAGAAATTATTTGTTGACCAACTAAAAAGGAACTTACAACAAAATGGTTGAATTCTCAATCAAAAAGATGAATTTCCAAGGGAGAAGTTTTATATTTCTAACCAAAAACACAACTTTTCAATGAAATACAGGAATTTTCAAATAAATAATTCCATTTTTAACTAAAAAAGATCAAGTTTCAATAAAAAATATCCAATTTTAAACAAAAATAGATTAATTCAGTTTTTAGTTTATAAAAGTTAATATTTAATCAAAAAAATGAAATTTTCGACAGGCTATTTAAAATTTGTAACAAAAACAGGCGAATTTGACGTCAAATAGTAAAAGTTTTAACAAAAAAGATGAATTTTCAATCATAAAGATTAATTTTCTTTTTAAAAAAAATACTTTTTAAGAAGTAACATAATTTTCAACTAAATTAATTTTCAATGCAAGAACAATATTATATAAAGTATTAAAAATAAAATAGAATTTACTTAAAATTAGGAAGGTTCTACACATTATATACCAGAATCTCTCAGGGATTAATATTTTTTATAGTAAATTATGCAAGACGTTTTTCTGATATAAGATAAAAAAATCGAATTTGGACATCTATGTTAAGAATAATAAAAAACAGATTAATTTTTTACCCATAAAATAGTTTTTAACTAAAAAGATGAAGTTTTAATAAAAAATATCAAGTTTTAAACAAAAATAGGATAATTCAGATTTTAGTTTTATAAAAGTTAATATTCAATGAAAAAAATGAAATTTTCTAAAGATTATTTAAAATTTTAATTAAAACAGATGAACTTGACACCAAATAGTAAAAGTTTTAACAAGAAAGATGAATTTTCAATCACAACGATTAATTTTCAATGAAAACATTTTTTTAAACAAATAATAGAATTTTAAAACAAATTAATTTTCAATGCAAGAACAATATTATGCAAAGTATTAAAAATAAAATAGGGTTCACTTAAAATCAGGCAGGTTCTACACATTATTTAGCAGAATTTCTCAGTGATTAAAATTCTTTTATAGTAAATTATGCAAGACGTTTTTTTCCGATATAAGACACAAAATCGAATTTGGGCATCTATGTTAAGAATAATAAAAAACAGATTATTTTTTACCCATAAAATTAATTCTCTACAAAAAACTATTAGTTTTCAACCAACAATTATATAATTAAAATTTCCCTTAAAGACATTAATTTTTAACAAACAAAAAAAAACGAAGAAAATAGTTGAATCCTCAATAAACAAGATGTGATTTTAACAAAGAAAAATAATTTCCTACCAAAGAGACGAGTTTTCAAAAGAAACAATTAATTTTTAATTAAAAATATAATTTTTCATGCTGAAATTGTGCAGTTGAATTTTTAATCCATTTTCAACAAAATAGTTGAACCCTAATAAAAAATATCAGTTTTCAAACAAACAGTGGAGTTTTCAACTAAAACCAGGAATATTAATTTTATTTAAAAAAGACGATGTGCGAAACAAATTATTGAATTTTCAACCGAAAAATATCAATTTTTAATTCAAAATTTCAGTGTTCTAAGAAAAGTGGGATAGTTAAATTTTCAGTTAGAAAATTTAATTTTTAAGAAAAAAACGGAATATGCAACTTAATATTTTTGTTCTTAATCACAAAGATGAATTTTCAAACAAGAAGACTAATTTCATACCCAAATAACGAATTTTCATCTAAATATGTGCATTTTCAAACAAATGGTTGAATTTTCAACTACAGAAGATCAATTTTTAACTTCAAATATCAATTCTTTACCAAAAATGGTATAGTCCAATTTTATCTTACATAAATTAATTTTTGACTAACTATAAAGGAACTTTTAACAAAATAGTTGAATTCTCAATCACAAAGATGAATTTTCAAGGAAGTAGTTTGATATTTCTAACAACAAACACAAATTTTCAAAAAAATACATACATTTTCAAACAATTATATTTTTAACTAAAAAAGATCAAGGTTCAATAAAAAATATCAAATTTTGAACAAAAATAGAATAATGCAGTTTTTAGTTTATAAAAGTTGATATCCAATAAAAAAAGTGAAATTTTCTACAGATTATTTCAATTTTTAACTAAAACAGATGGATTTGACACCAAACAGTAGAAGTTTTAACAAAAAAGATGAATTTTCAATTACAAAGATTAATTTTCTATTAAAGAAAATTTTTAAAAATAAATAGAATTTTCTAGAAATTATTGATATAAGTTGTTGGCTTTAGGGTCAGGTGAATTGAAACTAATTAAGTTGTTTCAAACGTTTCGGCACACAATGGTGGCCTTCATCAGTGAGTTTTATTAAATCTGTGAAAAGTACATAATATCTTGTAGGTACGCAGTTTTATAATTGGAAGTATTATTTTTTGTTTAATATCTTAGTTGTGAACTAATAAAAATGAAAATTACTTATTTTTAAATTGAAATTTTGTTTAATTTTATTAAGAACTATTGATAAATTTTGCAGTAATCTTGAAACATTATTTTATTTTAAGGAAGTACAATTGATGAGAGAAAAATAGCAATGTAGTCGAAAAAGTATTGTCATCAATTTTTTATTTAATGAAACAATTTTCAATCGCAAAAGTTGTTTATAAATTATTTTTTCAGTGACGCATATGTAATTATATTAAATTTGTTGTTATTTTTCAAATCATCTTTTTTACGAAAATCATTATTATAAATTGTAAGAAACTTTATAGGATTTAAATTGTTTTAAAGTAAATTAATTTTCAATCCAAGAACAATATTATAAAAAGTATGAAGAATAAGATAGAATTTACTGAAAATCAAACAGGTCCTATACATATTTTTTTTAGCAACAATGATATAATGAAAATTTTCCCTAAAGACATTAATTTTTAACAAACAAAAAAAATCAAGAAAATAGTTGAATCCTAAATAAACAAGATAAGATTTTAACAAAGAAAATTAATTTTCTACCAAAAAGACGAATTTTCAGCAAAAAAAATTAATTTTCAATTATAAAAATAATTTTTCATCCTAAAATTGTACATTTAAATTTTTAATAAAATAGTTAAATCCTCAGTTAAAAAGATCAAATTTCAAACAAACAGTGGAGTTTTCAACAATTAAGATAAATTTTTAATTAAAAATATAAATATATAGAACTAGAAATAGGATTATTCCTTTTTAGTTAAAAGAATTAATATTTAACAACAAACAATTAAATTTTCAAGAAATTAGTTGAAATTTATCAAAATAGATGAATTTGATAATAATACGATCAAAAAGGGAATTATGTTGTTTTTAGATTAAATTTTAAGATAACTTTTTGTTCGTTGTAAAATAAGTTCTATATTCAAAAAATTAATTTCTAACCAATAAGATTAATGTTTTACAAAAAAAGACGAATTTTCAACCAATTACTTGAATTTTACACTATAAGGGAACAGTTTTTTGAAATTTTTTGTTGGAAATATTCAACAATTTAGTTGAATTTTTTTTTCAGTCTTCATTGAAAATTGTTTCTTGGTTAAAAACTCATCTCTCTGGATAGAAAGTTGAGTTTCTTACTGAACATGAACACCGTAAAAAATGTATCCCTTTTGATTAAAAATTGACCTATTTTTTTGAAAACTTGCCTTTTTGGGTTGAAAAATCAACAATTTTGTAGATATTTTTCTTTTTTCTTTGTTCGTTCTACAGCTTTGCGCTCGATAATATATGTATCTCGCGCTTCACGCTTGGTCTTTGTATATCGCCCAAAGTCGTGCACAGAATTTTTAAAATTAAAGGTTAAAATATCTACAACTGTAATTTGGTAGTTGTGAATTATCTTTTTTTTAAACTCTTTTGTTGAGGACTCAATTGTTTTGTTTCAAAATTTGCCTTTCTTGTTTGCTTTCGACTACTTGGTTAAATGTTAAACTAATTGAGTAGAAATGGATATTTTTTTCGCTAAAGATTCATAATTTTATTAGAAAATTTAATACTTTTGTTAAAAATTCTTTCTTTCCTTGGTTTAAAATTAATCTTTTTTGTTGAACATTTCTCTAATTGTTTTAAGGTTAAATGACCTTTTAAAAATTAATTGTTTTGGTTGAAGATTCATTACTTTAGTTAAAAATTTATCTCTCGTTAAAAATTTTCTTGAAATGCACTTTTTGGTTGAAAATTTATCTACTTATTTAAAAGTTTAACTATTTTGTTAAAATGTTAGGTGTTTGGATGAAAATTCAACTATTTGGTTGAAAATTCGTTGATTTATTACAACTAAAAATTCAACTTTTTCATTTTCAGTGTAAACGGTTTTGTTCAAAATTTGGCTTTTTAATTAATGATTTGCATTTACAATCGAATAGTTTAACTTTAAACCAAATACTTAAATTTCTAACCTACAAATATAAATTTCAAACTGAATGGCCAAATTTCAAAAAAATATTTAATTTTTTAACCAGATTTGAATTTTCGAACAAGTATGTAAATTTTCAATAAAGCAGTTGAATTTTTAACCTGCAAATATGGATTTACGATAGAAAATGTAATATTTGATATTTCAACGCATGCAGATGCTGCCAAGAGATGCATTGTAAAAATAAGGATACGAATTTTCAATCATAAAGATTTGTTTTCCGTAAGAGATTCAAATTTAAACCAAAAGTAAAAAAGTTACTTTTGCGCACAAAAAATCAATTTATTTCCTAAAAAAAAGAATTTTTAAAATAACAGTATATTTTTTAACCAAAGAGATGAGTTTTCCACTAAAACTGTGAATTTTTCATCTAGAAAAACGAAATTTCAACAAATAAAGAATTGTCAGTTACGAAATCAAAAAATGCGCCCCAATCCTTCAACTTTTAAGTCAAAAGAATATTTTTCTGTAAAACAGTTATATCACCTTTCACCTCAATCTACCTCCATAAACCACATTTTTCACAACACCTTCACCCCACATAATAAGTTTTCTAGTATTTATTGGTTTAAAGTGTTATTTTTAATAAATAATTCGATTTATTTCAATGTAATTCAAAGTATAATAATTATTAGTTCAATTTTAAAGAAAGATTTTAAAGGGGAGACTTGACCAAGATTTTCAGGGGAGAGTTTACCAAGTGGCAACAAGCTTATTACGTGTGTTTTTTACCTATAAAAAATTGATTACTATAATGCGCGCGCAAAAATTGTTTTAAATTGATTTATAAGAATTGTGGTGTAAAAATGCAAAGTTCATTATTTAAAGAATATGATTGTCATCAACGTGAGTTACAAAATTGTAATAAATGCCATTCATCAATATTAGGTGTAAATTAAATTTCAATAAAAAAAGCTCATTTGGAATAAAATTGTTCAATTTAATTTCTTACCAAAAAATATATAATTTGTTAAAATCTTATTATAAAAGATTAATTACAGTTTCAGGTACAGAACTCATCCCTTGGTGCCTTCTATTATTTTATACTATGATTTTGTAACATTAATTGAATATGTATAACATAGAAAAGATAGGCTTTTGGTTTATTCTTTTTCATGAAAAGATAAATAGGCGCGGGCAAGACTACTAGTATTCCACAACAGAAGTTCACTAATTAAAATATTACTTGCTATTTTATTTTAATTGATAGTAGTAGTATTACCCTTAATCAATCAAATTATTTCCACTGTGAATATTGTTTCGAACATTTGGGCTTATTCATCACTTATGTAAAAAAAATCAATACATTGATAATGATCTGTTTATTGAATGGTACGTGGTTGAAATCACCAAACTTAGAAGCTAGTTTTTTATGACTGAACTCAAATATTATTTTAATAAATCAGAATGTTTAGGCATCTGGAATTCATAATAGTAAGTTTAATTTGCTGTATTTTATAGCAGCTATCCGATTATTAAAATAATTATCATTTATAAGTCTGCTTATATGGATAATCAGTTCAATACGAATTTTACTTTTTCTTTGATACACTTGTTTATCCAGTTAAGAGTTTTTGTGTTAGACATAAATACGTTTGTACATTTGTAAATTTGTAATAAATGGTTATGTATGAAATACGTGCCTTAAAGAGCAATGTGCAACTTGGTTTTTTTTACCTAAATAATGTAATTCTGAAAAAATTCAGCAGGAGAAAAGTTTTTCATATAGATATATACGGCTGTCTCACTACTTTCGTGCCAGTCGACAACTCGAAGTAGACAATAAAAAAATAAGTCAAAAAGCCAAAGTCAAGCATGTTTTGTGGTTCCAGTTTGAATAGAAACCTTATAAAGTGAAGCGCCAAACTATCAAAATGCTCTTTAATATTTATAACTTACATTTCATATAAAACTACCATTTATAAACCCAAATAGAATTTTTTAAGAGATTTTTTGGTAAACATAAAAGATTAAAAAATTAAATTTCAAAAACTGACATTCACAATGGTTTCGGCAGTTGCGGGACTGTTTTAAGTATTTTTATAACTTTTATTATGCCTAGATGTAACCGCGAAACTTCCTGTGAACACCCTATTAGGTACAAGCTTTTAAGTTTTCCTTAGGGGTGGTGTCCGAAAGAGCTTTGAGATAAACCTGTATAAGGTTAGACCTAGGGGTGGATTGGAAAAGATTTTCCAGATAAATCCAAATATGAGACTTCTCAGAGTATCAAAATCCGCAAAAAGATTTGAATTTAATTTCTGACAATTGGCATCACTTCTGACAATCTTGATAAGGCACTCCTACTGTACACGAGTGTTCGAAATTGAACTAGGGGCGATTGAAAAAAGAATTTTCATATAAAAGTCAAAACTGAGAGTTCGCATAGCATCAAAGTCCGCAAAAAGTTAAAATGGAATTTCTGATTATTTGCATTACTTCAGACAACCGTCCTGAGACATCCCTACTGCCCACAAGTTTTTAAATTAAAGCGAGGGGTGATTTCAAAAATAATTTCCAGATAAAAGTCAAAACTAATACTTCTCCTAGTATCAAAGTGCCCGAAAAAATTTAAATTCACTTCCTGACTATTGGAATCACTTTTGACAACTTTCCTAAAGAATCCGAACTGCCTGCAAGTTCTCAAGTTAGACCTTGAAGTGGTTTCACAAAGAACTTTCAGCTGAATGTCGAAAATTAGACTTCACATAGCATCAAAGTCAGCAACAAAATTCAAATTCAATTTCTGTCGATTGCTAGAAATATGTTAGGACGGTTGCCTGAAGTGATGCCAATCGTCAGAATTTGAACTAACATTTTTTCGGGCACTTTGATGATAGGATAAGCCTTATTGTTTCAATTTATCTGGAAATTCTTTAGTCAAAAAATAATTTTTTTGGTTTGAAATTTCATGTTTCTTGGGTAAAAACACATCAGATTTATTGAAAAATAATTTTTTGCTGAAGTCATATTTTGGTTTAAGAATTCATTTTTTGTGGAGGAAATTCGTCTTTTGGCTTGAAGGTTAAACAATTTAGATAAAAATTTATTTATTTCTTTAGTTAACTTTCTTTATATGTTGAAAATTTGTCTTTATGGTTTTTAAATTCTTTATCGTTTGTTGTATAAATTTTATCTTTTTTTATTGAAATATAAACCATGACACTTTTTTGTTGGAAATTTATCTTTTTAAGTAAAAAATTGAACTATTATGTTTAAAAGTTAATTCTTCTGATAAAGATTCAAGTATTTTGTTAAAAAGTAATCTTTTGTAGTAGAAAATACATTTTTTTGTTTAAAATACATTAATAAATTTGAAAATTAAATATTTGTGTCTGAAATAATATTCTACTTCGTTTATAAAAGATCCTATGTTAAAAATATTAAAAGATTAAAATGGTGGTATTTGAATATTAATGATCAAGCACATTGCAAAATTAGTGAAGAAAAAATTAGGGAATTCACAAAATGAATTTCTCGGACACCCTGCTTAATTCTACTAGCAATTACTAGCAAAACATTTCTGGAAACTAAAAAATATGTACCGTAAGGAAGGGGGGGGGGTTTGACCGTTTTTAAGGGGGGGGGGCTTAGATTGGACCTATAATCCGTCACGTAATTTAAGTATGGCCTCTAAGTAAGAATGGCCTCTCATCTTTAAATAAAAAATGGTGATAAAAGTCGCCTTTTAAAACCTTCAAAACATGTTCCTTACCCTAAAATAATGTACAGAAACCCTAGCAATCCAACCCTAGTACTTCTTCGAGACTTTAATTAAAATTACTAGGGGTGATACTCAGGGGTTGTGTTGGGGGTTGCAATGGCCTTGTGAAATTAACTTTCACACCTTAAAATTTTGAAATTGTACTTTGAAATTTTGGTATCTGCCATTTTGTTATCAGCCATTTTGAATAAAATTTTAAAACTTGTCAGTTATGTAAATTCTAAATCAAGTGGAGCACGCATGGAGCCACTTGCTACCTATCAAAAATCTGAATACCATAAAAATATCAAAAATAACCGCATAAACTGTGTCAAAACACTTTGAAAAAGTAACATTGAAAATTTCGATATAGCTGCGGATGACGTGAAATTTTTACTTGTCTATAGCTGGGAAACCAAGTGGGTACAGACACTATAAATGACGTAAAAATGAATGCAAAAAGAAAATTTAAAAAATATAAATTTCGGGCGGATGACACAGGTTTCCTCTAGCTGGGCAACCAAGAAGGTACAGAGGAAAATATTGGATGTAAAAGCATCCCGAGTCGAAATGTAGGCCCTACTTTGACGATCTAAGTAGAAGCATTGCCTGTATTTTGCGGCTGCTTATTCTACTAGTTCCTACTTAGCGGCTTCTAAAAATATTTTCATTCTAGTTTGCTTCTACATAGGTTTCAGTCCCCAAATTGAACATACTGCCCCTACATTCTTAAGTTTTATTAACGTCTCCTTTACACATCTATAATTTTCGTAGAACTTTTGCGTTCTCTTTTAACACTCTGTAACTATTTGCACATTATTAAACTCCTCCTCAGACACTCTTTAATATTTAAATTTTAAATTTAATTTTTTTATCTCCTCTATAAATGCTACTTAATCTCTAACTTGTAAAAATTCATATTCAAATCATTTATCTTCAACAAAGAATTATCAATTATTCTTGATTATTTTAAGGGACAACATGTTTTTAATATTTAATATATCATTATGATTTTAATGTTTAAGGAATATTATTACTCAAAAATTCGAATTAGTTTATTGCAAATTGAATATTCAGGAATAGGAGTCTAAAAAGTATTTTGAAAAGCTTTTTTTTTTAAATTGTTGTTTAACTTCATCGTTTTCTACAATCGCACGTAGTCGATTGTTAAGTTGCCTTTCACGAATATCTTTCAATGACTTATGCAACATGATGAAAATTATATTTAAATAAGGAAATACAAATTTCTCTCATAAAATTAGGCCTTAAATTTAACAGCTTTATGTAATAAGAACTTTCATTTTTTGACTTTGCTCACTTCTCGGCTCACTCATTGTAACTAAAATTTTTAATTTTCTGGCTCAAATATGGCATCGTTGCCTTGACGACTTCTCTCTAGTAACAAATACTTTGTTGTTTTCTCTCACCTCCATAACCGAAGTTTATTTAAGCGTCAATTTGAATGGTTTTAAGTTATAATCATTAATTTAATAATATCGAAAATCTAAATGGTTTCAAGAGGAAAGCAGTTTGAGCTGATCTGTTGGCTGGAAGATCGGAAAAAGGACGTTATTTAATTTTCGATGATACCAAAGAAAAATCGAGATGTGGGCTTATATAATTATATTGGATTATATAAAATCAAAGAAAATCATCAAACGGAAAGCGAAATTTCTCGCTATTAGCGGTAAGTAGATCATTTTATTTTAGATAGTTCTATATAATTACATTTTTTCATATTAATAGCTCGAAATCTAATTCATTTATAATCATAACCTCACCCCTTTCGCACCCGAACTTATTTTCTATGCAAACCCTTCAAAAGCTAATTTTATTTGTATTAACCCAAGTCGAAATATAGCCCCTACTTTCAGACTCTTCAGGCTAATATTTGTAGGAACTAAGGTTGTAAAATAGAGGATATTGCCATACGATTTTTGATTCTACTTTAGCGCTCTTATGGGAACAAATTTCCGAATCTTCCGTTTGGAGTGTCAAAATAGAGGCTTAGTTTTTGTTTCTACTTTATCGCTCCACACTCTACCATCCTGTACAGAATCAAATTATTTGAGGAAAAATCAAGAAAATGGAAAAACATAAATTTAAGAATTTTTTAAATCAAATATCTCTCGTTAAATCCCTTGAAACTCCTGAAAATCTCTTTAAATACATAAAAATATTTTTAAACGACATGAAGATCCTTAAACTGTTTTGAATGTTTGAAAAATTATTAAAAATTTCAAACTATATTAAATCGATTGAAATGCCAGAAAATCCCTCAAAATGACCAAAAATCTCTTGAACTCATAAAAAGTATTTTAATGTCTTTAAAATCTCTTGAAAATTCTTGTACTTTTTGGAATTCTTCTAAAATCTTTTTAAATTGTTTAAAATTACTTGAAATCTTTTAAAATTTATTTATGAACTTTAATCTTTTTCAATTGAAAAGAATTGTTAAATCCCGTTAAATTATTTTGAAATTCATTAAAACCCTTTTAAACATTTGAACATATTTTGTAATTACACAATAATACATGAACTTTTTTGGAATTTCTTGGCGTTTTAAGCATCATTTTAAATAATTTGGAATCTTTAAAAAAGTGTAGGGCGCAAAGGGAAATTTAGGAATATGTCAGAAAATTTGTGAATATTTCGGGATATTTCGGAATATTTTGAAATATCAAAAATATCTGAGACTAGAAAGAATATCCAGAATACCAAGAATATTGAAAGATCACGTGTATGGGAATATTTAGTGAATGTATCAGGAATATTGGAGTGATCGATCCCCCGGCATAAAGAAATAAATTAGTTTAAAAATATGACATTTTGAAGAAGCAATTTATTATTTTAAGTAAATGTTACATCCAAATCTTTGATATATATTTATAACCGTCGGTGATCTAATTAAGAGTGGTTACAAATCAACTGTAATCAACGTCGGTTTTCTGGAGAATAACGTAGGAAAAACAATCATCGCTGACCGAATCCATTTGAAAACAGCAGGGACCTACACTTGAAATCGCAGAATTTCTCGAAAGGGAAATTTATTATTTCTGAAAGGAAATTATACTGTTTTTCATGTTTTTAATCTTTGAAGAAAATTGGTTGAATTTGGGAAAGTTTAATTAGCAATTTTCAAATTATTGTATTTCATGTGATTTTAATTAAACACAAATAATTGAAATTTTAAACGCTTTGATTAAAAAAAGTTTTAATATCACAATTTTTTGTGAATATAAATTTTGTCAGTTTAAAATAAAGTTCGAATTCTTTAAGTTTCAAGGCTCTGGAGTAGATGTTTTTTTCATTTTTAATATTTCTCATTTAAAATTATTATTTAGTTTAAAAGTTTGTTTAGTATAATTAAAATCATTTTTTGATTTTACAACAATTCGCCTAATTAGCTTGAAGGTCAAATTTTTTATTTTGTTCGGTAATAACAATTTTAAATTCTAGAATTTCAGAAGCTTCAATTTTAAATGGTTCAATTTAGTTTTCAATATAAAATTGTCAAATCTTGATCTTTTTAAATTTATGATTGTTCAAATTCAAAAGTTTTCAATTTTTAATTATTTAACTTTGAACGCTTTTAAGTATAAATAATTTCCAATGATCTAATCTTAAAAGATTAAAATTTTAAGATTTTGACATTGCTCTATTTTCTAAATTTTTAAACTGAAATTATTCAATTTCGTGATTCTTCAATTCAAAAGAAAATTGCGTGAAACGAAAATCTATTTCTTCATAATCTGTGGTAACTAATTTGGAGTTATTTTTTGTGGTACAGAAAAAACTCAATACAAAAGATTTGTATCTTTCTTACCTTTTTCTTTTGACGTTTTTTCTCGTGTGTTTAAGACCTTTTTTGGGAGGGGGCGGGGTTGAATCTGGGTTAATTATAACTATCTTTAAAATCTTAGCACTGGTTTGCATTTTTCCTTTTGCTTGCAGCCACCAGATTAGGGCAAACTTCTTTCCTCTTGAGCCCATTTCGATGTTATCACTTTAATATTTATTATTTAAAACCAATTTAACTGTTGCTTTTACAAACTTTGATGATGGAATTTTAGAGAAAACAACGAAGTATCTGTCACGAGGGCGCATGCGTCGAGGCAACGACGCCACATATTTTGTGCGTTAAAATTTAAGAGCGTTAAAAGAAAATTTAAAAATTCTACGGAGAATAGTAAATAAGTAAAACTCAAGAATATAGAGGAAAGACCTTCAATGTAGGGCAATAAAGCTTATACAGAAGCAAATTAGAATGAAAATATCTCTATGAGTGGCTACGTAGGAGCTAGTAGAATAAACAGCCGCAAAGTAGGGACAATGCTTCCACTTGAAGTGTTAAAGTAGGGCCTATATTTCGACTTCCATTACGTATTTTACAACTTTACAGAATTTCTTAGATATAATTCATAATGTTTATTTCAATAGCACAATAAATAACGTCGATAATATTTAAATCATCACAGTTTATGTTATTTAATTTTTCAAAAATAAACCCCACTTTTAAATTTATTCTTCCGGCAATAAAAAGAAGAAAAGCATGATAGAACTATTAAAAAAAATCACTATACTCATTTTGACCATGCACGTCATAGCAAGGCGACCCTGTATAGTAAGTAAACAGCACCGTTACTTCGACTGGTGGCTACGCTGATGTGGACTAGAAAAGGTTCATTAAGCTAGCACTTCCACAAACGAATTATCCAAATTTCTTTGTATCAGAATTTTGGGCTTTTTTTGGGCTGTATTGCCGATTTTTGGGCTCCAACACTTTTTATGAAAATTCAAATTTCATGTGGAGGTGTAGCTTGAATCAAGCCAGCACAAAACTCAAATTTGGAAAAACAAAGAACATTCGAATTTTTCAGGCTCATTTTAGACTCCCGAATGCATACAAAAATGCCAAAAACCACCTAAATGTTAAAGAAACCTAAACATATAAACAGTTTTCAGAGGAGTTGGTTTTTCGCATTAAGGGTTACAGCCTTTTTTTAAGCCCAAAAATCAGAGACTCCATTTACCCTGTTAAATTCTAAAAAAAGATTGTTGACAAATTCACATCTGCCAGGTAATCAGGGGTTGCCTTTGAAGTGAAGGGTTGAAGTCCAAAGATCGCTGTTGATATTTTCGATAAGCCCAACAGTCAGAGACTCTAGGAAAACTGTAAAATTCCGAAAAAGATTTTTGGTCTCTGATTTTTTGGCTCTTGAAAACTACCAGCGCCGATTTTCGCGCTTCAACCCTTAATGTGAAAAATATCCCCTTGTAAACAGGCAAATATCTGTTTTGAAAATAGTCTTTTTTTAGAATTTTACAGTCAAAATGTTGTATCTGATTTTCGAACTCTTTAAAATACCATCCCTAATTTTTGGGCTTTAACCCTTAACGTTAAAAAACATCCTTTTGTAAACAGGCAAAAATGTGTATTAAAAAATAATTTTTTTCGAATTGTACAATTAAAATGGAGTCTTTGATTTGTAGGCTCTCAAAAAATACCAACACCGATTTTTGGGCTACACCCCTTCACGTTAAACGACAACCCCTGGTTACTACGCAGGCAGGACTTTGTGAAAAAAAATCATTTTTAGAATATTGAAGTGTAAATAATATTACTAATTTTTGGGCTCTTCAAAACCACCATCACGAAAAATAATGAGCTGGAAAGTCCTGGTCCGTAAGACGATTCTCGAAATATATGATTCCTGCATAGCGAACTACTCATCGAATGGGAAAAGAAAGTCAGCCCCCGATTGATTTGATATTATTTAATGGTATCATTGATAAAATTTTCTATTCTCCAGATACAAACATTTCTTTGGAACTAAAAATATATAAATTTACCTGCGTGCGTTTTTCTTTCGCTGAACGGGCGAATAAAAAATTTTCTTCTGCGAACAAGAAGGAATTGATTGCTTGCATACATCTCCGAAATTGCTGCAAACAAAAGAAAGAACGCAAAACAGCGCAAAAATGTCAAAATTAGTTCGAAAAATAGCAGATCCAAAAAACCTCGAAAGACGGTATCAAACACGGGGAAGGAAAGGGTAAAAGAAAAAGGTAAGAAAGATCAAAATCTTTTATGTTGAGTTTCCCTATAGGTTATTAAATTAAAACATTACATAGAGAAATGGAACCAATTTTTCTAGTTCAATATTCGTTCAAATTTCAATGTTTGGTATCCAGATTTCATTTTTACTATTTGGAAGCTTAATTGAGACTTGTTTTATAATTTTTATTAAGACTACAACTTAGTAGCATTTTAAGTTAACGAGTCCTTTACCATACTTAATTTTGTTACTTAGCATTATTGTAGTAATAATTAATTTTTTAAGCACAATACAAATAATTAGTAATTTTATATTTCTATAGATTCTGAAGACGAAAACTCAACTTTAGAAGAAGTGGTATTAGAAAATAAGAAAAACGAGTAGAATAATTAAACTTATTATGGTGTTCTATAATACTTCGATGTTGACCTCATAGTAGATATATGTTTTAATTTATTATAAAACTTTATTCGTTTTTAAAACACTGTTACTTGTTTATAATAGTTTTACATTTTTAAATAATAATTCCTTAGTTTGACTGATAAAACATCGTTCTATTTTGCAAGATTTTAATAAAAAAATTATAAGGCAAAAAGGATTATTTATTCCTCAGCGAAAGAAGCTTAAAAGTTTACGAAAAGAATAATTATTGACGACTGATTTATAAAACTTGAGTAGAAGGAATACACTGTGACATTTTCTAAATATTTTACAATATTTTTCATGTTCATTTAACAACAAATGGCAATTTTCATTGTAAGTAACATAAAACATAGGATTTGTTGACGAATAACAAAAAATTATTTTATATATTCATTAATTCAATAAATGATACATTTTCTCTTCAACGCTTAAAAAAAAACTGATGTTGAATGACTATGCAAAAAAGCTTGAAATATTTGTCAAATGTCATTATGTTTTCGTCTCACTCTACTCTTGGTAATCTTTCGTCAAATATTTTTATTATTTACAGGAAGGTAAAATGTGGAGCATCAAAATAGAAGCAAAAACTAGGCTCCTATTTTGACTTTCCAAGCGGAAGATTTACACCTTTGTGCCCATTAGAGGGCCAAAGTAGGGGCAAAAATCGCAACCAAGAGGGTGCAAACGAAGCTATTAAAGAAAAAAATCTGAGAACAGAGACTTCAGAGGGAAGTTAGACTTTGTCCCTTATATCAAAGAATATAGCTTATTGCATTCAAATAATAATTATGACATTATGATAAAATTATTACAATCTAACACCATATACATTATTTCTTTGATGTTAAAATAAAAAGTTATATATTTTCTAAAGAAGAATTTCGAAGATTTGTAGGCAATTTTTTATATTAAGCCGAATTTGAAAGAACTTTACGAAAAATGGGTATCATTTTGTAAATATTTAGGACGAACGTTGACCATCTCAGACAGTTTATATTATTGACGAATTAAATTTTTTTAAAGCTTTTCAGAATTATTGAATAAGAGTCAGGAACATAAAAGTCTATTTTTATAATTTTAAAGAGCATTAGGATAATCAAAATTGTTGTATGAATCACATCCATTTTAAATCAGATAGGGCCCTACACTTAAAAAAGCAGAATCTTTTTTAAATTTTTTAATTTATCTGTTAAATCATCAGAGATTGTACCTTCCCGACGGTAGATCAACCCTCCAAACCATGAAGGCAGAAAATCTACACAATATCGATCAAGTTAAGAATCTTCAATAACAGAAAATGCTGAACGTCTTAATAAGACTAGATGGAAAATAATATTTTTAAATTAAAATTCGATTCCCAATGGAGTGAAGATGGAGTAGGATCTTTTTTTCAAGAAATAATTTCAAGCAGAATCTTTCGGGGACCAAATATTTGTTGTTTTTTTTTTCGAAGAAATTAGGCGATACGTATTCTTCCGATTTGGCAAAAAAAATTCTAAAATTTTATGCCTATTTGAATTTTGTGCTTTGTTATTTTAAAAAATTATAATATTTTCCATTAAACTCCCATAACTGTTGTCCTAATTTAAATATGTATTTTTATTTTAAAGCATCAAATGATTAAAAAATGTAAATAAGAAATTACATTTTTAGGGGAAAAAATTCTCCTGGTCTAAAAACGGTTCAGCCGGTATGATGCTGATAAGATGCCTTACTGGCGTTAGTAGAAACTTTCCGAAAATATTTTTACGAATAAAAAAGGTTGGGTTTTCCAGCAAATATATTTTTGAAATTTGAAGAAAATAATAAAAAAAAAGATTTTCTAGAAAAGCCCACCTTTTTTATTCTTCTACAATTTTTTAAAAAGTTTCTACTAATACTAGAAAAACAACACCATGCGGTTTAAACTATTTTTTAGGTCAAAAGAAACTTTTTTCCTTTAGGATGTAATTTCTCAAGTTTTTCGTAAACAATGAATAATATCACAAATGAATAATAGATACTTTTCATAGAACTTTTTGAGACGAGCAAACTTTTAGCTTCACATTTTTTCGTATCTGCCATTTTTTTCAAGTGTAGGTTCTCTGCTGATTTGAAATGAATTCTGTCTAGAGATTTCTGCGAAAATTTCAAATATTTTTATTATAAAAACTTCTGTAATATATTATCCTGTGCATTTTCTTTTTCAGACACTGCACTATAACTAAAGATTTGTGTAAAATTACAAAGTTTCGGAAAATTACATATTGTATTATTGTAAATATCACACACTTCACTGTGTGATTTTACAAAAGTATGTGAAATTGCATCCTCTAGCGATGTAAATAAAAGGACCCTAGAACAGCAGTGTAATATTACACACTCGATAAAAATAAAATTGCACGTTCTCTCGTAAGAACTTTACATTCAGAAGGGAAAATTCAGTCGCAGCGTGTAAAAATACCATGCGTCGGTAAAATCACTTTGCTGTGATTGAAAATTACATCGAGATTTTTAATTTGACCAAAGATCTTAAATTTTACTCTGGCAGAAACTGTAAAATTTTTGATATACAATTAATTTAAAATTTATAATAATTAATCATATAATATGTGAATACGAAAGCGTCTCTCGTGTTCGTTGTTTATCGATGCCTTCATCCTTCAATTTTGGAGCATTTTTATTGTGAGGAAATTGAGAGCTATGTTCAACTTTTTTGACAGCTTTCACACAAAAATAGACCGAATTCGAGCTATTCCTATTTTGCCTTTTATATTTTCTGCTATTGGAACGGAAAAAATGCGGTTATGAAAAACGTATATTTCATATTTTTGATATGGACTATTTAAACATAAAAAAATACCCATAGTATCTCACGTGTTTTAGGTAAATGGTAACGTGTCCGGCTTGTGTTTCTCAATCTCCATGAAATTCTACGAAGTTTGAGCTTCGAGTGTTCGAAACCTGTCGCTCTGATAAATTTTATTTTATTCTTTCACATAATGAATTTTACTTAATCTACTTAATTACTACTGTCTAACATTCTGTAAACTTTACATTTTTTGAACACTTTATTTTGAAATTGAATTAAGAAACACATTCGGCAGCCAGCGAGAACATTTCTCGTAAATCGAGGATGGAATCAACACATAGTTTAAAGTGAAAGATGTAATTATATTTTATTTATAAAAAGTAGTTTATCAGGCATTTAACATATTTTTATAAAAGGAAACGGTGAGGTCTTGTATACTACAGCAAACAATCAATGGAATCGATGCATGAGGAAATAACAAAAAATGGAACAAATACAAGTTGAAAAAAAGTGACGCTAATTTGTCCAATAATTTCTCAAATGCTGTACAAGAATATTATAGCCAACATGTTTTTTCGTATTGAACATATCTTGATTTTCTCATTTTTCGTCAGGCATTATTTGCTCTCTGCAATTAGTTTGTTTCTGTGTTTCATCTACTTAATTCCTACTGTCTAAAATTCTTTAAACTTTACGTTAATTTTTCCAATAATTTCTTAAAGGATGTACAAGAATATCATAGCCAACATGCTTTTTTATGAAGTCATTATAAGTTCCTATTAAAAAAATGATAAATATCATTTTTGAATTTTAAACCTAACTTGTTTGGAAAATAAATCCTTTTTTCAAATCACTTGGAAAATTGACAATAAAAAAAGGAACAATAAAATTTAGAGGATAAAATTTGGAGGTCACCTTTCGACATTAAACTATTGTTAAAGACTTAAGAAGAGTTAAAAATTTGGGTTAAAGGGATGCTTAAAATTAATCGATTTTCCCAACCTAATTGGACATGTTTTGGTTTGAATGACTATATTGTAGAATATATTATACTTTTAAAAAAATATTGTCGAACAATGATGAGAACAATAATAATTCTTAATTATTCTTAAATCTATTTAATTTTCTCATTATATTTGAGAGTGGACACATCTCATGACCTATTATTATAGGAAAATTATGTACAATCATGGAAATATAAAAAGAGATAATGCTGTTTCTATAAAAGTTTAATTGGTGCATTTTCAGAACTTAAAAAAAATAAAAAGAACGCGAAATCAATAAAAGAGATTATCCTCTGCTATAGGACTTCTAAATCCTAGAGGATTTCAAATTAATTTGTCGGAAGGATTTGTTAAATAAAAAAGTACAATTTAAACTTGGGTGCGTGTTCATTTACGACAAATCATTTTTGCTGCATCACCCCACACACACACACACGCGCGCGGGCGCGCGCGCACGCACACACACATGAGGTGTGTTCAAAAAGTAAGGTGACTTCAATTTTGCGGGCTACGTACATTCAAGTTTTAAATCTCTTGTTTTTTTATGTTGGTATACTCGTCACGATCATATGTTCACAGTTTTGACTATATAGCTCGTGTTGTTTTTCTGGCAGAGGCGTAAAAGGTTAGAAGGGTTTGGTGTGCTCGGTGATTTTCTTCTTTCGAAAAAAATGGAGCAAAGAGTTTGCATTAAATTTTGTGTGAAAAATGGAATCCAGTGCTCTAAAACTCTTGAAATGTTGACAGTTGCATACGGTGAGTCTACTCTGAGCAAGAAAAATGTGTATAAGTGGTACAAACTGTTCCAAGACGGCCGAGAGGATGTCGAAGACGAACCTCGCCCTGGGCGTCCCAGCACGTCAACAACAGATTAAAACGTTCAAGCAGTGGAAGAAATGGTGTTGAAAAATCCCCGAATTACCATCAGCGAAGTTGCTGAAGATGTTGGCATATCGGTTGGCTCATGCCATGTTATCTTTTCGAACATTTTGGGCATGAGACGTGTGTCAGCGAAATTTGTTCCAAAACTGCTTAATTTTGATCAAAAGATCCATCGCATGACCATCGCTCAGGAGATGTTGAATGAAGTCAATAATGATATTCACCGGATTTGGCCCCCAGTGACTTTTTTCTTTTCCCAAAACTGAAGAGACCCATGAAAGGACATCGATTTTCAACGATTGAAGAGATAAAAACTGCATCGCTGAAAGAACTCAAGGCTATACCACAAAATGATTATCAGAAGTGCTTCGATGATTGGAAAAAGCGTTGGCACAAGCGTATGATATCTGAGGGGGATTACTTTGAAGAGGACAACATAAATATTGAGGAATAAATGAATATTTTTTGAGAAAACCATAAAGTCATCTTATTTTTTGAACACACCTCGTATATATATATTGTACATCTATCTCACGGTCGTGAGACGTGGTTGTGGCTCACAGAATTAGTGATGATTATTGTTTTTTGATAGTGCAGTGAAATTGGAATATTATTCGTTTGTTATATTTTCTAAATGATTGAAAATGCCTAAGGCAAGTTCGGCACGTGTTCGGAGGCACCGAACACTAACCAGTATACGTCGAAACCTCCGTTAAGAAAATGAAAGTAATTAAGCTCTGGGGCTAATTGAAACCTAACCTCAAATAAAGTGATCAACAATTAAATTTTTTTAATCAATACGTGTGAAATTATTATAAATAGAAACGTAAGTGATCCGGAAGTTAACACTATCCAACCCGTTCAATTAATGAATTTGGAAGAAGGAGAAAATTTAGATCCACTTGAAAATGAATTTCCGGCTCATATCAACACAGTTTTAGGTAAAATCATTGTGTCAGTGAAAAGTTAATCATTTTATCAATGCTTTTATTATATTTTTTATATTGTTTTATACTATTTTATGCATTTATATTAATTTTTTATTAATTTAATGTGGAGTTAAAATGATAAAATCTGTTATAAAATATGTTAACTAATATTAGTCAAAATAGGTAATCTCCAAAAATAGTGATCTTGTCATAATAGAATATGTGATAAAATCAAAAGTGCATTTCAGATTTTTTAAAATAGTAAATTCATGATCAAAATACATGAAGGACACCTTTTCATTACATGAATTTCGGAATCAAGTAGTAGAATCAAAATACCAATCAATCCACTGCTCCCAATAAGAGATCCTTACTCAACTGCGCATGCGTTACACGCGACGTCTAATTGGTTGCTATTTGCGCGCAGTTTAAAATGCTAAAATACATTATTTCTATTCTTTATCATAAATAATGGCATTTCTACTTTTAAAAATGCCATTAGATAGAAATTCATGAATCTTGATAAAAAAAATAAAAATAAATTAAATACATATTCTGTACACAATCTAAAGGATAATTTTAATTCACAGAATACGTATTTGATTAATTTTTACTATTATGAAGATTCATTGATATCGATGTAATGGACATTTTTGTAAGTCGAAATGTTCTTATTTATAATAAACAATAAAAATAATATTTTTTAGCATCTTAAACTGCGCGTGAATAATAACTAACCAGATTCCGAGTGCGACGCATGTGTAGTGAAGCAAGACGCTTTCGTTGGGAGCACTGCATAAATATTTATGAAAAAAGTATAATTTTTCCTGTGAATGGTCAACGTAAGTACGTAAAAATCCAATTTTTCTAATTCTGTCACCTTACTTTCTTTCCTGCACTTGGCTAATGTGAATCTTGTATATTAACATCATCTTTTCTTCCACTTCCCTGTTGTAAATACTTGTAACAATTAAACCCCTAATATATATCTAATTTTACGATACTTAACATTTATTTTCGAATCATCTTAATTTTCGCCAGGAAAATTCGATGAAAATTCACAATCAGGTACTGATCCTGAAACTGAAAAGTATACAAACGATCGAAGTTTTAGGGTTCTACCTAAGAAATATTCTAAAACTCACGAAGCTTCACAAACGCCAAAAAAGTATCAAGTAAGTTGAGAAACAAATATTTGAAACTCAGCTTAGGGTAGCCGTTTTCATCCAAGACAAAAATTCCCGGTTTTTTCCAGGTTCGCAAACATTTTTCACGATCAATAAAATTAAAAAATTCGAACTATAAAGCTAAAAATTTTTCCATTTGCAGTAACAAAAAATAATCTACCAATTAAAGCACTCAAAATTAGACTCTTATATTTTAAACTTTTGAAATTGAATTGTAAGAGTTTTTTAATTAAAAAATTTGGGTATTCAATTGCTCAGTAATTTAAACGTAGAAATGAAAGGCTCTAACACTTTTCAATTGAACAATTTCGCATGAAATGCACATAAACTGCAAAATTAAGAATTTAAAAAAAATAATGAGTTCAAAGAGTCAGATTCAATTCTAAAAATATAAATTCACGTTATCATTTTCAAAGGTGTAAATTAAAGAATCAATGAATTTAAAAAAAATTTTTAATTATATTATTCTTAACGATTTTAAGCTAATTAAATTCACGTTATCATTTTCAAAGGTGTATATTAAAAGAATCAGTGAACTTTAAAATTTTTGAAATTATATTATTTTTAACAATTTCAAGCTAAATACGTTAAAAATTTAAAAATTTAATTTGTTTAACTTAATACTTCTTAAATTGGAGGTTACATTATTTTTATTCTAAATACTTTAAACATCCTTGTAAGGCTTCAAAATTTTATTTCAAAATCTTGAGAAATGTAGCAGTTGTTTTAAATTTATTCAACGTTAAACTTATTTTAAATTATTTTTAGAATTTTTAAATATCTTTTAAAATAAATAGAAAGTTCCCTATAACATTTAGAAACCCCTGGAAAATTCTTAAAACCTTCCACATTCTTTTTTAACAATCTTGGAAATCTTAAAATATTTTTGAATATTATTTTTCAAAAATATTCCAAACTGTAAAATTATTTTCAATTTTCCTACGAATCGTAACAAGAAGTTTTTATTCTTTTAAAACTTTTAAATCATTTGAAATCATTTCAAGCTTTAAATTAATTTTGAAACTTTTTAAAACATCTAAATACGTCTTAAAGTAATTCAATTTTTTCTATACAATTAATAAGTTTTCAATTGTTATTTGAACAACTAAATTCAACAATTTCACTTACAAATGTAACATTTTTTAAAAAAAGAACCATCAAAATTAAAATACTCGAAGTTTAAAAAGTCAGTTAATTTTTTCCACGTTAAAATCTGGAAATTCTGAATCTTGAGCGGATTTCGAATCGTTTTGCAAAGTGAATTATTGTTCCCTTTTAATACCTAAATTACATATTCATTATAAAAATAATTTATTTATATTCACTGTTAATAAAATACAAATCTTTTTTATACAAAATACTCAACTTCAAACGGTTTTAATTTTTAGTTTATTAAGTCCTCAAGACTGCATTTTGAAATTCTCTAAATTAAAAATAAAAACCTAAAATAAAAAATTTCTCAAGTAAACGATTTTTAAATTAAGCATTGTGAGCTGAATGATGTCATCATTGAAATCGATAACAATTCAATTTATTATTTAAAAAAATTTTGAAATCGAACTTAGGCAGATTTGTTTTTTAAATATTTACAAAATTTCCGGTAAAAAAATAAAATCACTGTCGTTTCCCGGATTTTCTCTACCTCAACAAATTCACAGCCATTTTCCGGTTTTCCAGTCCAGCGGCCAGCCTGATAGTTTTATAATTTATTTATTTTACTTTTTTTAGAAGCAGAAGCAGCAATCAGTGATAATTCCATGAGCGATGAAAACACAGAAACGACAGAGGAAGCGGCTCTAAGTCATATTGGAAGAATTATTGGAAATTCCAAAGATTCGGGTAGCGATCGAAAGCAGAGGACCCTACACTAAAAAACACTTTTTTTTAAGGTTCTAGTTACATAGAATTAACTTAAGGTTATTTTGATATTTAATAAATAATAATATTTATACCCGACTTGGACGTGTGTGTCATCCGCGATCTGGCCCCGACCAGGAATTCCGATATGGGCCCGACCCGACTTGGCCTGGCCCCGCCCGGGGCCAGATCAAAATTTCTGCAATAATAATTCTAAAGACTTGTTAAAATTTTATAATTCGTTGATTAAGTCTTAAGACTCATTACAAGTCTCTATAAAAGGTCGTTAAACTCATCAGAATATCGCAGTCTGTTTTGAAATTATAAGATCTGTTTATTTTTTGAGATCCTCCGGCATGAAAATGGTTATTATAAATTATTAATAATATATATTCGGTTCGGTTTTTATTCCTCTAGAATCAAACCGAAGGGCCTATGACAAAGCCACCGAACGCGTCCTCGGGTTGTGGATAGAGGGTCCCTGTACCAAGGGTTTCTGCTGAATATGGTTACAAAAATAAATAGGCAGTCGCGAACAATTGTCCAGGGGTAGTCTCGAAGGAACTAACCCCAAGCAGAGGTGTGAAAACCGTGCCGAAGGCTGAATGGCACCTGAGTGAGGTGTCTAGAACGGGGACTCTCGGATACCGGGCGATCTTTCAGAGTGCGCAGCCTTATCCTTGCATGCGGAGCTCTACAAGGATGGACGAACCCCTTTCCCTAGCTTCTCGTGGGAACAACAATGACAACACCAAACATAGTAGCAGTAAGTGCGGTTCAAAACAACATAACGCGCTGGGCTCCCGACAATGGGTCGGCAAACAATGCCGACCTCTCGAGAGCTGGGGGAGCCAATGAAAATGAATTTAATGCGATGGATCGGCGGAATCTCGGGACCTTTAGGCGGACGGAGCGACTGAATCACGACTTGCTACAGTGCTACGATACGAATGTGGCCCCTGAAGGGGGTCACGTAGCACGGTTGCATACTCTGTGGTGCGTGAAACACCCGGAGCTATCGCACTTTTCGCAGCAACCCATCTCGACTCTTCCGAGACTCTCCCGTTACTGTCGACAACACGCCAAAACCAGAGCAGGTCGAAGTATTTTGTAGAGAAATCTACGAAGTGCAGCATGTACTGGACGAAGACTCAGAGAATATAAACAGCTTTAAGGAGCTGTGTGATGCCCTCATAACACCTGATGAAGAATGCCTACCCATCACTACCGATTGAACCTGTGTGGCAAGAAATGTATGGATTGATTATCGGAAAGCTTTCGATTCGACCTCCCATAGACTTATCATCTGTCTTTTAGAAAGCTTAAAGGTTCATTCGCAAAACGTTAGGTGCATAGAGAGATTGATGTCGCTTTGGAAAACCAGATTTAATATCTTATCTGGAAAAAAGTCGTGTGACAACTACCAAGGTCGCCTTTCAGATACGTGTCTTTAAGGTCGATATCATGAACCCACTCCGCTTTGGCCTTACATTATTGGCAACATCTCTAGCACTTCGCCATTCCGACGATATACTAAGGAAATTGGAATGGAATTTGGGTTAGATAGATGCGCCAAGGTTTATTTGAAGCGAGAAAAACTTAATGGCATCCCTGAAGATCCTGAGGTCGTTAATAGAAGCGCTATACGGCACATCTGCGCTGGAGAGGCTTATACATACCTGGGCGTGCCACAGAGCCGCATTCAGGATGTAAGATCTATAAGGGATACTTTCCGAAGCAGATACAAACGTCTCATCCGACAGACTTGGTCTTCCGAACTGTCGGCGAGGAACAAAGTATCTGCAACGAACATACTTGCCGTCCCGGTACTACTCTATTCATTTGGGGTAGTTCCATGGACGAAGAACGTGCTCAGATTTCTTGATATCGGGACAAGAAAGGTTATGCACATGAACAAAAGCATGCATCTTAAGTCTTCCGTTCCACGACTGTATATCTCACGCCGTCAAGGGGGTCGCGGAATATTGAGTCTTGAATGTCTTCACAACAGAATTATTCTGGGTACAGCACATAGAGTTGCAAATGGAAGAGACCCTCTACTTAAAATGGTCAGGAATCACGAAGAAGTGGGCAAAGGAGCGTTTCTGTATGAAGCAGCGGAGGATGCTGCTGAAACACTCGAAATTAACTTCAGTATTAGGGGTGAGCAAAATGCATCAAATCTTATTTATCTGGAGGACTCACTCCTGAAAGCCCGGATTAAAAAAGCACAAGAGAAAAACTTTCGTGAACAGCTATTTGATAAGAGGATGCACGGTATTTTCCACAGAAATGTGGTGTATCAGTCACTGTCGTGTGATCTAACGTTTGCTTTCCTTAAATCGCCCGGATTGAAGTCTAGTACGGAGGGTTGCATTTTGGCATATCGTCGCCACATTTTGAGCCAAGACATTCTCGTTTACATCTTCAGGGCGTGCCATGCACACCCCGAGCATTTGGTACGCATACTACCTAGTTGTCCAAATCATGCGGTAACGACCTACATCCAAAGGCACAATGCGGCACTAAAAGTGCTTTATTATCATACATGTCACTCTTCCGGCATTAACCTTAATATCGCTCCTCTAAATGCTCCTAGGGAAATCGAGTCAATTGTCGAGAATGGGAAGTGCCGCATATACTGGAACTTTATATTCTCGACTATTGTTTCTATTGCATACTCGAGGCCACACATGGTACTTCTTGAATTCGAGAAGCGAACCATGTTCGTTATCGAATTTTCGGCACTAGCTGACAAGAACATCATAGCGAATGAGAATAAAACGAAAGAGAGGTACAAAGAACTTATAAGGGAGTTGCGACGATTGTAGCCGGAATATTCTGTTAAACTAATCGTCATTCTCATTGGCGCTCTTGGAGGTGCCAAGCTTTCACACTCTAATAGCCTGAAAAGTATCTCTGCGTGACAATAATATGCTAAAACACTTGCGGGAAAAATGCAGGAGGCGGTAGACCTTGGATCAGTCCGTGTTCTCAGGGTGTATGAAACTTTTGCCGGATCGTCGTAATGATTCCGTTACAGACTGTAAACTCTCACGGTCGTGAGACGTGGTTGTGGCTAATTTTACCGCGATTTCGCTAGGAGCGGGTGCAAATTTTCATATTAGCACCCGCTCCCGGCGAAATCCTGCGGTTGTCCTTATCACAAATTTTTAATATATGAATTATTAGAAATAGTATGTTGCAAAATCATAAACTACCAGAGCCAGAATATCACCTGAGGAAAACATGAGAGTACTTGTCAAACACATCACGTACTTTTTTCTGTTAAGAGTTTCAATTCGGAATTGATAGTGTACATCTAAATAAGACTTTTTTCTTTAGAATATAAATATCCAAATTGAATTACTTTACGAACAAAATATTTCTATTAAGTGAATGTAATAATTATTATCGCTCCTGTTTGATTTATGATAAACAGTCTCTTCATAAGCCTCTCTAACAAAATGACATAATCACCAAATTTCTTGAGAATATTCTGAAATGATAAAGTCTGTTATATTCTTATCATGTTGGTTTCACTTTCAATATTTTTATATGCGTCGAACCGACTCACTTAAAACTTTGATAAATCTCTTACATTTATAGATCATATAGAAGGTTACCATTAGATTATTATTCCTTCTTTATTTTGAAAAATTGTTTAAAATTTAAATTTATGGCGTACTCTTTGAGATCATATTGATTTGCTTCATAAATGGCCCAGGATTTCGAGACGTTACCCTGAAATTCTTAAGTGAAAGAAACTCTGGAATTTATAAATACATAATATCGTCTGGTTTTTAGTTCAGCTTAATTCTGAATTATTAAACAAGAAAATTAAGGATTGGAATCATTATGTCTAAAACTGTATCAATGTACTCTGTACATTAGGGTGGCTAAAACTCATTTATTTTTTAGGACATCGATCCCCCCATTTAATTCCGAATCCAAAACACAAATTATTATTTTTATTTCAACAGGAGCATGGGGAAATATCAGTTTTTTTAGTTTTTGGAATAATTTCTCAGGGTGTGGTAAAATGTGACAGAAAAGTATAGTGGCTTGTAGAGAATTTTCCAACGAAGAATTTCATGTATTGAACATATAGGTTTTAATCTCCTAACACACCCCTACGAGTTCCTGAAAACTACCCTTGAAAAAAAATGCCAAAGCTTCATGAAGTTGTCCTTTTGGGCACTCTATTTTCGTTTTTTTACTTAAAATTATTTATATTAGCCTGTTGGAATATTTATCAACATGCTTTAGTTAATTTTCAACTATTTAAACAAAAAGAAAATCGTTTTGGAATGAAATTATGGGGGGGGGGGGTCGTTGCCCTCTGTCATAAAATCAAAATTTTCCATGCATTTTTGGACGACCCTGGTGCTAATCTATTAAAATAATAAGGAGTTGGTATTGTAAAATTGTAAAAGTTACGCAGCCTGCCTCGATTTAACGTAATTTCTTTCAGATTTTTTTGAAAAGATTCAAGTACAATTATAATTTTTTATACGCATTAAATGGCAATCGATCAATGACCTCAAAATTAATTATACATATTTTGGGTTCTGATGCGGTAATACTCATTATAGTTCTCCTTTAGATTATCGGAATTTGTTTCTGTTGTACATTTTTCTAATTTCTCATGAAAAATACCGATTCTTTAGGAAACTATTTAAAAATGATTTTCCTTGAACGATCAGGAACTAGAGTGTTTGATTATCCAAGATATTTCCTTAATGAATAGCAAAAAACAATTAGTTGCTTAGTGAAAATATGAAAACTTATTCAAGACTGTATATAATAATTTTAAAAAGTGTATAAAAGTGTTAGGAGTAAAAAATGAACAAATTTAATAAAATTTCTTGATCGCATCTAATTTTTCATTGCATTAAAACAATAAGAAGGCCAAATTCTCAAATCAATAACATCACAATGTATCAATGAGCTGTAAATACATTATGCATATTCAAGGTCCTAATCAGATAATTTTCAAATGAATTATATTTCTGGTTGTCCACATTTTTTACGATGGTATGTTTTTCTAGTTTTATATGGAAAATTGCAATGATTGAAAGAAGTATACACTTTTAACAAATATTTTGCTTAAATATACAAAGTTGCATTTTGTGTCAAAGATTGTTTAATTATTTTGTAAATAAATCAATTACGGTCATTGAGGGATTTTATTTATGACAATTGATGTAGGTAATGAAGCAAGATACTTTATTAACAATAAACAATGTCTACACGATTTTCTGTTAAAAATTTCAATTTTTCAACAAAAATTTACAAGAATAACTTGATATAAACAATGTACAAACTTAAAATTTTTCCCAGCTAATTACTCTTAGGTACAACTGTGCCTTATGAAAAATTTCAATGTTTTTTTAACTATCTGAATAAATATTTCTTCAAAACACTAATCAGATTTGAAGGATCTAGACCTTCAAGTCGAAGAAATAATTTCCATAAATGTACGAAATATATATTTTAATCAAGAAGATACAGCAAAAGAATGCATTTCTATGAATCAGTAGAAGATATATTTTTGGTTTAAATAAAAAGTAGTACTGTGAAAGAATGTTTTCTTGATACTGAAAAATAGGATTCAAGTAATTTCATTTTCTTGTTTTACATTTTTTACATTTTCATCCTGACAAGAAGGTATTAGTTTTATATAAAATTTAACTTTGTCGGTTTTCACCAAATCTCCACGTTTTGAGACCCCCTGAGTCGAAAAAATCGATTTTTAATAAGGTGTCTGTCAGTCTTTTAAAAGATTGATAAGATTTGATTCTTCTTTGGCACACTTGATTAAGGTCTAAAAAGAAAAAAACGAGTTCGTGAACCAGCTACTTTGGAAGAAAATTCAAAAACTGAGCGCATTTTCAAAATATTTGAGACCTTTTTTTTAAGATTTACAAATTCCTATGCACGGCTATTCATAGAACTGGGAAACAATTTATTCTAATGACTATTTCGAAAAAAAGAAAATTATCAGAGTTATAGCATTTTGAATCTCCAAAAACAAAACGAAAATGAACATTTTAAGCCAAACAACGTAAGACATAAAAACAAAGTGAAGAGAAGAAAAACGTGGAATTTTGAGAGCCCTATAAGAATATCATAACAACTTTTTGAATTATGTCCAAAAGTTGAAAACTCAAATTTTGATCGTGCAAAAATGATGAAAAATTCAAAATTCTATTTGGCGGTCAAACTATGCAAGATACAAAAAAATGAATTAACTAAACTTGAGTGCCCTGAAGAGATGTCCAAATTTATTTTGAATCACTTTTTGATAAGACGTGAAGTTTTAGATTTTAGTCGTAAAAAAGAACATTAAAAATAAAAAATTAAAGTTTTGGACAAACTACACAAGCCATGAAAAAATTAAATAGACAAAAGTTGCTCTGAAGTGCTCTAAAAAATTGCGCAAAATTCATGAATTGTTATCAACTATCCTAGTATAAGGAACAATAACTATACTGACGATTCGATCATTTGTTCAAACAATATAATTAAATAAACTCTGCCATCTAGCAAAGGTAGAAACTTTTGCCGAGGCACGAGTGACCCATCTTTACCTTTTAAGAATTAAAAACATGAAAAAAATAAATTTCTGGAAAATGCACATACGAGACGAAAAAGAATTTAAAAGACAAAAGACAATTCGTAACAAATTTGAAGATCTTTTCCAAATGAATATTATTTGTCTCCATCCCTTTTTTCGTAGTTTGCATAGTATTCTTGCAAAATGGAGTTTTGAATGTATCATTATTTTTTATACTGTCAAAATTTGAATTAATTTTTTTTTTTTAATTCAGAAACATGTTTTGATAATCTTATAGGACACTAAAAGAGCGAAGTTTTTGATTATTTTCATATAGTGCTCTTTGGCTTTAAATTTTCATTTTCGCTTTTTTTCGAATTTTTAAATGCTATGACCCTGGTAATTTTTTCCCCAATTAAAATAACTAGCATTAATTGTTCATATTTTTTAATAATGTGCGTAGCTGTACAGAGAATTTTCAAATATTGAAAAAAGTGGTCTCAAAAATTTACAAAATGCGCTCACATTTTGAATTTTACCCAAAATAGTTGGCTAACGAACTTGACCTTCATTTTAAGACACTAAAAGAGTATACGAAAGGAAAATCCAATCAGTCAATTTTTTCGAAAGTAATCGTGCTTATAAACTAAAAATCTAAAGACACACGAACATACAGATAAATTTGTAAAAACCGGTTTCTCGGATTCAGGGGTCTTAAAACGTAAACATTTAACAAAAATTGGAGGGAGTGGCTCAAATTTGACACAAGTTTAATACATTCTCAGATGATAATGTAAAAATTACAATTCTTGACAATATTTTTATATAAGACGACATAGCTTTTATAGGTTTTAACTTTTGATGACGTGTATTAGTCCCTTTAATGCATCTATTCCTCATGTTCTAATTTTATTGCTTTTTGTTGGACAAAGGAGGGTTCCGATTATACGAGGGTGGATTGATAAGTTTCCGGCCTGACCAAGAAAAACAACGTTTTTAAGAATTTTTTTTTTATTTCTCAACATAATCTCCTCCAAGGCTGA
>NC_046662.1:67089655-67090518 GCF_010883055.1 Belonocnema kinseyi | reverse complement strand
GCAACTAACCCTCTGTACTTATTCAATACTTCGATGATTTCGGAAGCCTGACTATCCGGGAGTTCAGTGTTAACCTCCTTTCTAGTAACAGGCTCTCGATTTTTGTTATTTTTGTCACTTTCCCTCGCTGTGACAATAGTTTGAGCTCTGGTAAGCATTACTCCTTCTTTAATGTGAATCTTCTCACCTGAAACATTTAAAACTGGTACCACCGATTCTCCATCTCTGTCGGTTCTGATAAGGCACCTTGGTAAAAGATGTCCGTCTTCTCGTATTCCCCCTTCCAGGCAAATGTCTTGTTCAGGGAAAGTAGATTTGACTGACACGAATCCCACATAATTATTTGGTATTACCATCGCTTCCTTCGCCCACAGCGGCGTCTTTTCTTCCTGTTCTGGGGTAATTTTCTTCATCCACTCATCCGGTTCGTTAATAATTAATTCATGTGGATAGCTCTGTACCATCAATTCATCCGTATAAGGTTGTCCTACTAACAGGGGTATTTCCTGTGCTTCATTTGGCACTACGTGAATCTTCACAACTCGACTTACTCCATCGATAGAGAGTTTTGCTGTAAATTCACCTAAAGTGTGCACCCTACCGTTTCCATAACCCAGTAGCTGTTCACTCTTTTTCGTGAAGGTGAATCCTAATAAGTTTGCTGTGTCTTCTCGCATTGCTACTGACTCGCTGCCCATGTCCACATATGCCTTAAGTTTTTTATCATCGAGGTAGGCATCTTTATAATATTTCAGTCGCTTCAAGTTCGACTTAACGTGCATCATCACTTGGTTCTCACTACACGCGTCGGCTGATCCCTCCTTCTTGCCTGATCCACTCGACCGACAATCCCTCCCCTTGTG
>NC_046662.1:67088673-67089564 GCF_010883055.1 Belonocnema kinseyi | reverse complement strand
GTCCGTCTTGTCTATCACTATACGATGCCCCACTATTTTCACTCTTCCTTCGATTCCTACTATCACTGCCACTATCATTATTCTTCCTTCTACTGTCATTTTTGTTTGTAAATTCAGTCACTGCTGTCAGATGATTTGCGCTTCTTAAGTCCGCAAGTAGTTTACTGGGCTTATCGTACCTTGATAACGGACCCAAGTAATCCCTAAACCGCACGTTCTTTAACCCTTCCACCACCCATTCAACCGTCTCTCTATCCGACATCCCTGCCTTATTGCACTTTGCCAATTTCTCGTAAAAATACTCCGTTACGTCTTGTCCAGGTTTTCGAGAGTACTCCTGAGCTATCTTTCGCTTTTTAACTTCACTATCGTCGCATGGAAATGCTTCGATAAGAAGTTCCTTCAACTCGTTCCACGTTCGTTGTACTGGTGGTAGACTGTCACGCCAACTTTTCGCGACACCTGTTAATTTCATCAGCGTATAGTGCTTTTTCGCGACTTCCTTCCACTCGTAGAGTTCAGCAAACTCCTCTATCTTTCCTAGCCAATCCTCAATTTCAAGGTCGCCCTTGACTGGATCAAATGATGGTAGCACTTCCATCATGTCACGAAAGTGAACCGCCCCCTCTGACGCAGCCATGTTGCTCAAATTTCTCTTCTCTGACGTCACTAAATGCAGCCCTGCACCGCCGCTGCTACGAGCAGTCCCTAAGCTGTCCTGCCGTGGACCTCCCCCTTCCACGCTCTCTGCTCTGCCACTAGCGTCTCTACCTATGGAATTTTCCAAGCTATCGTTGAAAGGGACGCTATCCTTGGATGCTGACGACCCTTCGGAATTTTCACTCTCACTATCAAAATTTTCTTCGCAACTCGAGTGTGCCCCACACGGAA
>NC_046662.1:67079412-67088573 GCF_010883055.1 Belonocnema kinseyi | reverse complement strand
CCCCTCTCTTACGGTGGGCCTCATACCCCCTGCGACCTACCGATCTATCGACAATATATCTAACCTAGATATATTTGCAGTAAAAATAAAAATTGCCACAGTATAAAAACGGAACTTTCCAGATTGAGATGTGATACATCTTGTTCATGTTTGCTAGGAAGTAAAAATTAAACGAATTGTTCGATCATGAAGTGTGCGTTCTTCTGCTTATTGGCTTCCGGTGCCTTCCACGTGAGTCACTCACAAATTTTTGGAAATTACATTTCAGTTATCGCATTGAAGAATTAATTTAGACAATTATCATTAGGTATTATTATCTTAAACTCACAAAATGCAAAAATGCAAGCAACTGCCTCTTTTTGAATTTACACACTTCATAGTTTCTGGTTTAGATTTTTCTGTAAGTAAACACACACACGCGCATTAAATTCATTAAAAATTAAACACTAAAATTGAGAATATAATATTTTTGTCTGTATAGACAGTATTTGCATATCTTTCGCCGGGAGCTCCCAAGAGTCCACCCCATGAAACCCCGAGTGAGAGAAATTACCGAAAAGAGCGTTACCAGTCAACAGAAAAAGATTTTCATGATCTCTATGGTAGATTTGGTGATATGTTGCAGGTCAATTGTTGAAAATAATTCTTGATATCTAAATATATTGGAACATAAAAAAATTAATTTCTATATTCGTTTTGTACTGATTTCGCTTCTCACTAGCAAAAGGCTGACACTATTAAGATAGCAGGAATAAATTCTAATCAAATTGTGTCCATTTGTTGTCCTCGACACGAGGCGCAACAAAAATACGCTCAACTGTATAATACAGCAACTCTCTAATGCGAAGAATGTTATAATAGAATCGAAAATACCAAGACTCCTAAGGACTTAAAGGTACATACTCAATTTGGTTTATAATTTACTTCAAATACAAGATGTGCTCTTTTTTAATTAAACAGTTATTAAATAAGTTTCGCATTATATGCCACAATGAAATAAGTATCTTTCATCGGGATTGTTTTTGGAAAATACTTTATTCGCGGAAAAAAGTTAATAAAAATCGCTAAATACTAATAGTTGATTTTTTTTTAAACTTCTGTTTATAAAACTCATTCTTAATGTGATAGAAAGTACTATATTATCATAAAGAATATTTTTTATTTGATAATATTTTTACCCATATTTAATATACTGAAATAAATGTTATTGCCTAGATCCAAAATTCGCAACTTTTTCACAGAAAACCCCAGAAATAAGATTTATCTTTCAAAAAGATAAAAACTTTGCATCACATTTATCTAACGAAAGATAAAATTTATCTGAAAAAAAGATAAAGTTCATTTGCCGTGAATATTTTTTTGACATAGGTTATATGTCAGACAAAAGTAAGGGACTCAAGATGTCTGAGTAAGAACCCTCAGCCAACTTCAGCCCCTTACTTCGGTTGAATAAATCCTCAGTTTTCTATCGACTCTGATGTAGACTTTAAAAATTGTAAACAAACACTATTTGTTATAAAATAACCAAAGTGCAGACTGTGTATTCAGTAAGTGTAGGTGAGTGATTTTTTGGTTTAAAATTAGTGAAATAAAGTAAGAATATTTAAAATTGAATACCGCGAGGATTTTAAAATTCATGAAGTACATTTTTTATGTGAAAATTGACGCAGCTGTCTGGCTTAATCTTTTTTTTATATAAATTTGATCTTTTTTTCAGATAAATTGTATCTTTCGTTAGATAAACGTGATGCAACGTTTTTATCTTTTTGAAAGATAAAATTTATTCCTGGGGTTTACTGTGTTAGTAATGAAGAGCATACTATAAATATAGGAATAAACAAATTTTCTTTTTCTGTTTACAGAAGGCGAAAAAGTACTGTTATAAAATTATTGCTCCATTAAAAATAATTTCAAACATTTATCTTTATAGGGATTTACAATGCCTTTCAAAATGCCGTAAACTTGGAGCCGACTGCATTAAGATGACTCAAAATTTCTATCCATACTGAAATAATACTCACGGTGCAATCTTCAGTAGGAGTGACTAAGCCATTCTTGTAATTTTTACCTACGCAGTTGACACCTGTGATTCTGTTTGTCATATGTACACAAACATAAACAAATAAAAAAAAATTAAAGTATCTTTTATGTTCTATACATTCTTTATTAATCCTGTGTAAATCTGTTTTTATAGCGAAGAAACTGACGTATTAAATACTTGAACACGAAGCGTGACAAATAAAAAAGTTTTTGAATAATAAAGGAAAGCAGATGTGAAAAAATGAGAAACGAAGATTTAGAGACTAAGTCTATATTTCCGTTCTTTTTTTACTCTAAAAATAATCCCTTCAATGCTTGTGCAACTGAAAAATGTCACGCACACCATTTTTTATCGAAAAAAATTACTAGCAGATGTTGGCTAATTGAAATATTATAATGAAACTGTGATATAGGTCCCCCTGGTATAGTTCTTCCGAGAATTAACATCGCAGCGCAGCAGGAGTTTTTTCCATAAAAATTTACAATAAACAAATAAGATTTAATCTTACATTTTAATGGTCAGGTATCATCCGAACGACGAAATAAAGCGATATTAGAGCAGAAATATACTTTGAAGAAGAATAACGCCTAATGTCGATTATTTGTTAATACAATTTCTTTATAACAATTAACTATGCATTTTACCATTTTTTTATCCTTCATATAAACTTTTTCATTTAATCTAAGGGAGCAGAAGTATAAGATGCATTTTTTCTAGTAGACAAAAAATGCAATGTAAAAAACGACATTTTTTCCGCTGTTTGCATTTAAATAAAAATTAAATAACAAAAAAAAAGACAATCTACTTGTACTGTTTTCTGAAAAATTTATTCCTGATTAAACAAAAAATTTTAAAATCGATGCTTGATTGCGTTCTGAATGGCATTTTGAACCTCGTTTTCCAATTTCACCGGACTCGGGGGCGCCAGGTCCGACGTATCTCGCCTCCAGAGATTATCGGCTTTTGGTATGTTTTGATTTTATTTTTATAAAACAGTTTAATCGCGTTCCAAGAGACCTAGGTAAATTTAATTTCACAGAGTTAATACAATTTCAGAAGAGGAAAGTGCGAATTGTGTCGCAAAATAAGCTAAAAACTTTTACGCAAATTTGATAGTTTGCAGGTTTTGTTATTTTCTTTTCGATATTCAGATATTTTTTTACAAAATATTTATAATTTTTATATAATATATCAGTTTTTTTAAACAAGTATCACATTTTTCTTGCTAAGATGATGTATCTTCTTTTACAGGATTTTAATTTCAGAGGGCCTAAATTTAATTTGTCTTAATTTCAGTTCAAAAATACTCATTTTGAATGTTTTAATTTGAAAGAGGGCACTTTGACAAAAAGCCAGATTAAAAAGAAACAAATACGGCTATCGCTGAAATATTATTGCGCTTTATAACAAATAAAAATATCTTTTGATTTTTTTAATGAAAGATTATCCGGCGGTGCAGCAATGGATTTAAAAATGATAATAAAATATTAATTTTGTTTAAGTTATAATTTCTATTAATGAGCAGTAAGGACGGTTTTGAAATTTATGTAACTTTTATTTCAAAAATGTCTGATTTCTTTTATGCACGCAAAGCTTACCGTTTGTCATGAATGTTTACTTTGTTTACAATTAATTTTTTTCTTAATTTGATGATGCATAAGTTTGGGTAAAAGTTAATTACTTTGTTTTAGAAGTTAACTATTTGGTTGAAAATTTGATTCTTTCGCGGAACGTTAAGCCTCTTGTTTGAACAGTTAAATAATTAGTTAAAAATGTAGATACTGTGTTAATAATTTGCCCTTTTTTACATAAATTTAATCTTTTTCGTTGAAAATGCAATATTTTGGTTCAAGACTAATCTGTTTTACTTGCGAATTATACTGGTTTCTTCAAAATTGGTCTCTTTTGTACAATCAACTGTTATAAATTAAAAACTTTTATATTTTTAATTGAATATAAAAACTATATTTTTATTGAAAATTAATCTTTTCGGACAATTATTAATTTTATGAGCTGTAAGTTTAACATATCCAGTTTTAGTTGGAAAAATATTTGTTTTAGTTGAAACCTTAAATATTTACTTCATGACAAAATAATTCCGATTGTCGGAAAATAATAATGAGATACACACTTTTACGCTGCCAAAAGGCAGACCATAATTCCATGAAAGGCTGAATGGGGATATTACATTAAATGAGATAAAAAGATATTTTATTTGTTTATTTTAGCTTATTATTATATTGCAAAAAGAAACAATGTTTTGTTTGGCAAGAAACCTGTTTTTTTTCTTGATCAAGTTTCAATATGGCTCCCTCTCGCGGCATTTTTCGCCACACTTATAGATTAGCTATAACCTTGTGACGTCATTCTCGCGGCAAAATTCAAACGACCTAAATTATGCAAATTAAAAAAAAATGGTTTCTAAACATGAAATTCAATTTTTGTTTTGCGGTGAACAAATGCAAAGCTTATTCGGATCTTTAGCCTCCCTAGAACCACATCTAGCCACAAAACACTTCTTAGCCAATAATCTGCCTTCTTTATGGTATTCACTGATTTTCAAATCCATTCTTTGCTTATATCTTTGAGCCCGCCTGATTTGGGTTTTATTCTTGATTTCTTGTTTTTAGGCATTGATAGGTTAGCTTAGAAAATCTGCTGTCAATTAGGAAGCCGCGACGGCCGCAAAGCCTATTGGTCAACATTTTGAAAATTAACGTGGCGGCTAAAGTATTTTTATTGGTGCTCAGTTATATATTTTAATGACGTCATTACAGTTTCAATATGACCAAATAGACGCAAACCAGAAATATTTTACTTTTTCAGTAATATACGCATGTGTCGTGTCTAAATAAAAAATAAGAAAATCTTTTTTTATGTAATTTTTTGGAAACTTCTTTCAGATATTATTTTAAATATTGAAGACCTAATAAAGCTTTTCTCATTAATTGTTTAATTTCACTAGGAGTTTTCGGCTCCAAAAAATCTAAAACAATATTGATCGGATAGCAACATTTAGAGGAGAGAAATGGGAAGGTAGAAATTAATTAGACATTTGAGTCCAGGCAATTAAAGTTTATTGAAAGAATTGTCGAATGAATTCCCGCATTTACCTCCGCATCCACATTAGAATATTGTATATTTAGTTCTGGAAATCAAAGTGTGCTTCTTACGTCATTTCTGACTTTCGACTTTAAATTTTTTCTTGATTTTATGCTATTTGGTTATGCAGAAGCAAAACAATGGTGTATTAGAAGTTAGGTATTTCTACGGTTATTAACGTACTTACATAAACTTACATACATACATATACTATTATTTATAAAATATATGTGTTATAAACTTTTTTCTTGTCAGAAATCAAAAGTTACATAATTTGTATCCATTCTTGTGCATATTTTAATAATTATTTATTTTAATTACAAGAATTGTTTTACAATGTAATTTGGAATAGCGCGGTTTGAATAGCGTAGGTTGACATGTTCCAGTAAGACAGATATAAACATTAATTAATTAAAAAATTGAAACATAGCTATTTGTGATATCAGTGCGCAAATTTGGCGATTGCTGACGAGGGCGAAGCTTGCAGCTTTTAGAACTTTTTTTAGGATGGTCGCTGGACTGGGAAAAAAGGAAAACCGGGAATTTTATGAGTACGAGGAAAACCGGGAATTTTATGAGCACGGGAAAAACCGGGAAATGACCGGGAATTTTGTGAGACCGGGAAAAGCTGGGAAATGACCGTGAATTTGTTTTTTGATTGAAACAATGAGAAATTAGAAGCGTTTCCAGTCGAAAATTTGTTATAACAAAAATTCTTAATTGACCAAATATGAATATAAATTAATTCATAATTTTTTAAAAATTGAATTGTAATTTATGATTTCAAAAGTAAATAATAATTGATTGTATAAGGAAATTCGCAATCAGATCACATTTTCAGAATGTCCAGATTTTAACGTTAAAAATTAGACTGTTTCAATTGGACTTTAAACGTTACACTTTTAATTGTTCCATTTAACAAAATATAATTTGTAAGTGAAATTATTGAATTTTAATGTATAAATAACAATTGAACATCTATTATTCTCAGAAAAAATTCGAACAAGTTGAAGAGATATTTCGAACATTTGAACAAATTCAAAATTAATTAAAAATGTGAAATTATGTCAAATATAATCTAAACGAAGTGTCCACGTGTATTGACAAAATTCGAATATTCGTACCAAAATATCGGTGCAAATAGTCCATAGCCTAATTTAAAACAATATGTAGATTTCGGCAGATTAAAAAAAAATTAGAAGCTCTTTGAGAATATTGACAGGCTTCAGGTGAATGAAAAAACATTTCTTAGGAACATTGAAAATGATTTTTTATTTTAATAAACCAATGTTAAGAGGATACTTTAAAAAATTCGTAACGATTTATAAGATTTTCAAAAATGATTGTGCACAATTTTAAGAAAATTGCTCTAATTGGCAGGATAAAAAAGATAATAATAATTTGAAATAATTTGAAAAAAATGTAAACAGCATGTAGATGTTTCAAGATTTTAATAAAAACTTTCAAAGCATTTTGAGGATTTTCAAACTATTTAAAATAAAAATAATTTCACTTTTATTTTGAACAGAGAGCTTTCAATTACTTACAAATTTGTATTTTGCACTGGAATTTATAAAAATAATAATAATTTTTAGTTGGAACCGGGAATTTTTAAAATTTTAACAGAATTCGAGCCATCACTTGAATTTTTCGGAAATTGAACAAATTCTGAATTGGAACAGGAAATTTTTTTGAAGAACTCTAATTCTAAGTTGCAACGGGATATTTTTGAAAAAATTAAAATTATGAATTGGAACAGTGAATTTTACAGAAAAATTCTAATTCTTAGTTGAAACGGAGGATTTTCGGAAATTTTTTGAAATATGGATTTGAACAAGGAATTTTTCATTTTTAACCAATTTTTAGTTAGAGCTGGAATTTATACAGGAGAATAACAAATCTGAATGGAAAATTGAATTCTTTAAACAAAATTATAATTGAGAATTGGAACAGGGAATTTTACAGAAAATTCTAATTCTTAGTTGAAACGGAGAGTTTGTGAATAGTATTTAAATTATAAATTTGAACAAGAAATTAAAAATGTTTAACCCATTTTGAGTTATAACTTGAATTTATGCTGGTGAATAACAATTCTGAATGAAAAATTGTATTTTTCAAACAAAATTATAATTCTAAGTTGGGACCAGGCATTTTTGAACAAAATTTAAATTATAAATCGGAAAAGGGAATTTTACAAAAAAATCTAATTCTTAGTTGAAATAGAGAATTTACGAAATGAATTAAAATTCGGATTTAAATTGAAAATTTTTAATTTTCAACTGTGAGCTGGAATTATACTCTAAAGTTGCGTGAAATAATATAATTTTGTTAACATAAAATTCATTGATTGATTCCTCAATTTAGAGCATTGAAAATGATAACGTGCATTTATATTTTTGAAACTGAATCTGAATCTCTAAACTCTACAATTTATAAAATTTGGCCATTTTTAATGAGGTAGTTTAACTGCATTCAACTTAAAATTGTGCAGCTGAAAAGTATAAGTAGCTTCTATTTTTGACGTGTAATTTATTAAGCATTTGAATGCAAAATTGTTGAATGAAACAGCTTTTAAACTTTAATTTTCAAAGTTTAAAATTTCAGAGTTTTACTTTAAGTGATTTCATTTGAAGTTTAGTTTTTATTATTTCGAATAGAAGAATTTTTAGATTTTTAAAATATCTTTGACCGTTAAAAAATGTTTGCGAACCGGGAAAAAACCGGGAATTTAAAAATATTACTTGTGCCATTACCACCTAGCAAAAAATTAGCGTTATTTTCTTGAATTAAGAGTTCTTATTCTTATCCCTCTAATAGCCTTATTGGAAAAGCACCTGACCGGAAATCAGAAGTTTTGTGGTTCGATTCCCGATGGAGTATAGAAAGAGTATGATCTTTTTTCAAGAAATAATTTTAATTTGAAATATTATTTTCCATATAGTCTGATTAGACGTTAAGCATTTTGTGTTATTGAAGATTCTTAACTTGATCGATATTGTGTAGATTTTCTGCCTTTATGGTTTGGAGGGTTGTCTACGGTTGGTAAAGTACCATCTCTGATGATATAACAGATTCCTTTGATTATTTTTATTTAGACGGTGTGAAAAGTTACTAGCCTCGAAAGTACGCACGCGCGCTCATTGCTTCAATTTGCAAAATGGATGTGTTTCAAATGCGTACTAAAGTGTGAGTTTAATAATACCGGAAACTGACGTTGAGTGGAGCATGTGGGGAACTCTTATGAACAAAAATAATAGCAAGTATAGAATATAATACTTTTTTTTGCAAATAAGAATTAGAAATCAAATATTTGTTTGCGAAAAAAATAACTGCATCCAATACTTCTCAATAATTAAAAAAAATTTTTCATTATTTCTGAATGCGATATTTTCTTCTTATAGGTAAAATTTTAGAGACTTGGAACTAGCAATTGCACAACTTTAATTGCTAAAACCTATAAGGGGCCATCCATAAATTACGTAACGCAATTTTCCGACCATTTTGACCCCCCCCCCCCTTATGTAACGCTTTTTCCGACTTTTCCCTGTAGTTTTTCGCCATTGTGTAACACTGCGCTGGACCCCCCCCCCCCCATGAAGTGTTACGTAATTTATGGATGGCCCATAATAAGCAATATCGTGGTGCCATTACATTATAAATGTTGGGCGGCGTTCCCTCATGCGCCGCTGACTCCCAATCAACCATATGCATCGCCCCCACTCTTTCGTTTCTCTTAGCATCTGGAGGGGCATCGTGGTTCAAATAAATCCAATAGATGGCACTTTGATCAGGTACGCCTGTTTTTGCATTATACGAGGGTAGTTCAATAAGTCCTTAGAATGACCAACGGATGGCGCGCGAATCGCTCCAAATCATCTGTTTTCAGTCAGCACCACTCCCGACTAGATACATGGTACAGTCACAGTCCACATCTTCTGAGTTTACGTGTTTTTATAACCAATTGAAAAAAAAAATTGTTCGTTAAGAAAAATGAAAAAAACGAGTTCAGAGCGGTAAT
>NC_046662.1:67074359-67079312 GCF_010883055.1 Belonocnema kinseyi | reverse complement strand
AGAGCTCCAAGGAGATTATGTTGAAAAATAAAAAAAAAATTACCCAAAAAAAATTGTTTTTATACTTCATTCTAAGGACTTATTGAACTACCCTCGTATGTATTGGCAAAAATGGTAAATATCCTATTGAAAGTGAGTTCTATGAGAAAAATGTGTAAAATTGTATAAAATAAAATGTTTAAAATGGTCAATTCAACAAAATAACTGAATTTTTAATTATAAAAGACAAATTTACATCCAAATTGTTAAATCTTGAACTAGAAAAAGTAAATTGTCAACTCAAACTGGAACGGTTCGATTGTCAGTTAAAAAAATGTATTTTTAACCCAACTGATAAATCTTCAACTGAATAATGAATTTCAACCAAAAATAGAATACAGTAGATTCTACGACACTTCTCACTACGACAGTTCTCGCTGCCCGATTTCTTCTTCGTTCGCTCGCCCTCACTCCTTGTCTCACTTCACGCACGCGCATTTATGGCCCGATACGCCTACTGCATAGTGATCCCGACTTTGGCATGTTGAGCTACTGCACTTGCCCGGCGCGACGACTCTTATTGGTCGCTGTTGGTGTGTGATTCAAACGGGCGTAATTAACAATGATTGAAATTAAAATAGATTATGATTGTAAATTGTCTGTTGATATCAGAAATAACGTAATTTGTGGTCTAAGGTTAGAAAACAAATAACAATGCGTATATTTGGTAAACAATAGCACATTTTATTAAAATTCAAAGGATGAATTTATATTTCATTGACAAAGGTTTTTGAAGAAAAAAAATGTTTCTTTAACGAGCTATGTGTATTACAAAATATTGGTACAAATAGCCGCATTTTTTAGTACCAATAGACACTGGCTGGATTTTTATTATCAGGAATGATGATTTTTGTTCCTTTTTTCTCATTATGAGCGTCATTATTTGGCTTTTCTAAATTAAAAATAATTTTTTGAGCTGAAAACGTTATTTTCAGGTATTTAACTAGTACTATTGTTTTTTGCACTGGTAATTTTTACATAAAATTACGTAAAAATTCTTACTTACTAATACTAATTATAAAAAATTTATGAGTTATTATCTTGCTCTCACCTTAAATCATAATTTCCGTAATTTAATTAATTTCCGCCAAATTTGGGATCACTGCTACTGCGCCGAACGCGGCTTGACGCAGGAGAGAGGGTTATCTGGCATTTCCTGTTCGCTTCCCCTACGGCCCGGAAATGTTGACACTTTAGGGTAGGAGAGGGGTATGAAAAGATTCCACGCTTGTCGATTTTATAAAAAATGAATTTTTAACAGCGTACGTAAATTTTTAACTAAATAAATTGATTTTTAATCTGAAAAGACACATTTACAGTGATGAATCTTCCAACAAAAAAGTTAATTTTTAACAAAAGATTTCAGATTTTATACCCAAGAAGTTGAATTTTCAATACAAAAGATAGACTCTTACAAAAATGTGAAAAAATGTATATTAATTCGAAACATTTCCTTTCAAAAATACTACTTCTACTCTAAAAACCACTTCAAGCACTCACTTTTTGTAAACTTCGGAAGAAGGAACTTTTAAACTCTCACGAATTTTGCTTGGAACAGGGTTTCTCAACATTCTTTCTCCTAAATCCCAGTTTTGATTCTCAAAAAGATTCCCGTTCCATGTCCTGCAACTGTAGATAAAGTGAAAAATACTTTTCCTAATTGACAAAAAGTACTAAAATATTGAATTTTGCTACGATCAGAATTAGATTTCCGGTTTTTAAATTTAATTTCCGGATTTTCCTCGGTCATTTACGGATCTTTTCTAGTTTGTCGCTCAAGTCGTCACTCTGATTATAAGTAAATTATACAAATATATATTTTTTAGAGCGCGGTAATGTGATGATGAATGAATAAAAAAGTATATTAAAATGCTAATTATTAATGTTTAAATATTATTATTACTATTATTAATACTTAAATAATAGTATCAATCAATGTTTGAAATTTTCTTAAATTACAATTGTTTCTAAAATAATTAATTACATTAGCAAAAAAACGATAAAAAAATATGAACGCACTTTAAACTTTTTTCAAAATAATCATCTGCCTCAACTTTATATTCAATTTTCCTAATATTAAATTACATGTTTTCATGAATTTGTTTGGATTACTAATTACAACTGCTCTTATTGTTACTGAAAACTCTGTTCTTCCTTTTATATTAATTAAACTATCAAGTTTTGAATAAATTTTAGTGTTTTTGCTATTTTTAACGATATGAAAACAGATGTACTTGATCAGCGCGCCATCCATTGCATTTATTATAACTGCGATACTCCTACAGAAACTAAAATGATCTAAAAGCATAGAATTTGCGACCTGAGAACAAAGAAGCGTGTCTTAATGACTGAATCTTCGAGACCTGTGATTTAAAAGCAAGGGTTCCGAGATCTTAGTTTTCGCGCTAAAGCGAAATAAAATAAAGAAGTAGTGCCATGACGTAATCTTCTGAAATTTCTCTCTGTGTACTATTTATACTATTTATTTTAGATTATGTTTTGATTATAAATTACCGAACTGAGCTGGATGAAGTTGAAAAATTGTCTTTTCTTCTTTGACTCTTCCTGCAAAAGTTTGAGAATTGCTATTGGCTTTACAAATTTATAATTACTTTCTGTAAAATTTACAGCACTTTCTATTAGAGAGTATAGTTTCAAGATATCAATTTGACATCAAAGTTTGGTTAATATTAGAGACTATTCTTAAAAAAAAACCCTGTCAGTTTAGCACGAGACAAGTGACTGTAACCCTCTTATGGATTTTGAGCCGCTGAATCCGAATCCGGCCTCTGAATTTATCCTACACGTCTCAGCTTTCCCCTAGTTGAAGGTCTCGCTCATGTGATCTAGATTTATATGTCAAACAATAACAAAAATGCTATATCCTTTGCAGTATTTTGCTCTCAATCTAAATTTGGCTACTTAATTTTTTTTGGACTTGTACCATTTTCTCCCTACATGCAAAAAGTATGGATAATTCTAGGGATTTTTTTGTCAAACAAAACATAAAAAAAATTTGCCTGCACGACAAAAGTGACTTTGAGCCGCTGAATCCAAATATGCACTCAGAATTTTTCGTACACGTCTCAGTTTTCTCCTAAATCCAGAAAGTAATGAAAAACCTATTGATAATTTGGAGATTATTTTCATAATACCAGTATACGCTAAAATAGACAAATCGATGTTACATTCTTAAGTGTAACGACTTGTAGAGATTTAATTTGTACACAGAACTTTTCTAGTGTACCTTTTGTTCCCCCTAGCCCGAGCAATTCTTGGGAAATTGAAGGTCTTTCTCAGTTTATATACATTCATACGGGAAAAAAATCTTATATCCTTTATAGTTTTGCGTGCGAAATCAGTTAATTGTCCCGTGCAGACAAATTTTTTTTTGGTGGACCTGTGTGACCAGAAAATCCCTAGGCTTTTCCCTACATGTTGCATCTAGGGATAAAATAAAACAAGCCCTAAATATTTGGTGTTCAAATTTAGATATAATATAAGAAAGACTTTTAATTTCCCTAGAATTACCCAAGCTTGGGGAAACAGACGGCACACTAGAGAATTTCTGTGTACAAATTAAGTCTCTATAAGTCGCGACACTTAAAAATATAACATACATGTGTCTATTTTCGCAAATTTTACCAAATAAGGTCCAGAATATCCCTATAGGCTTTCCCCTATTTTCTGCATCTAGGGAAAAACTGAGACGTGTACGAGAAATTCAGAAGCCAGATGTGGCTTCAGCGGCTCAAAATAAATAAGGGAAGCCTAATCACTGGTTTAGTGCAGACAATTTTTTTTTAATGGCCTGTGAGACAAGAAAATCCTTAGGACTTTTATACTTTTTGCATCTAGGGAGGAAATGGTATTACACTAAATGGTGAGCCGAGTAGTAATTGTTGAAAAAATTAAATTTTTACATTTTTAACTGAATCCTAACAGGTTGATGTTCGATAAAAAAATTTATTGTGGGGGTGGAGGTCTAAACTTCATATACTTACCTAATTCTCCTAAGTATCGATGAATGGATCCACCGCAATGCTTTCCATATTTTTCTCTACGAAATAACCACAGTTGAATGATAACGCTATACTTCAACACATTATTAGATGGCGTTTGAGTAGGACGCCCTGGTTGTTTTGCTGATTCTCTAAGAAAAAAACAAATGGGGATTTTTATTGATACAATTTTTTATGGAACCTCAGAGTGATTGGTCAAAAGTGATGCTTTCCTAACTGTTATCTCAAAGTCAGCTAATTTTATCATGTGAATCAGCATGCAAATGTTTTGTCCGAGTTGTAGCATGTACCCAGTTGTGTTTTAAGTTTACAAATATTATGTTCAAGTTTTCATTAACGTTCTCTAGGAAATAATTTAGATTTAGTAGACCCCTGGTTTAAAAAAAAATTTTTTAATCTACAGAAACGCCGGCAGAATTATTTCAGATATTTAAGGCTTTTATATTCATAAAAATATAACAGAAAAATATTTGACAGGATTGAAAATAGATCATTTGAAAAAACACAAAACTCATCTTCTTAAAAATCTACTGTGCTTACATTTATAAATTTTTCAGCATGCCAAATTTTTTTCTAGTGTATTTATATGCCCAAGTGCGAAGGCACATACGGCCCAACATTGGCCCATTGTCGGGAAAAATATTGCCGAAGCTCGGCTACCATTATCGCACCTATGAAGGAATGATAACTATGGCCTGCACTTGGCAGCCAAGGTTTGGCTGCCGTTGTCGGCTCAACACTGGGTACCAGTATTGGACCAAACCTGGCTGCCATTGTCGGCCCAACAGGGGCTACGGTCTAATGATATAACAAAAAAGATATTTAAAAAATAAATATTGATTGCGAGTATTTTGAATATAAATATTAATGGTCCTGTTTAGATTAAAAACAT
>NC_046662.1:67067800-67074259 GCF_010883055.1 Belonocnema kinseyi | reverse complement strand
GCCTAGCAGTCGGACGTGCTAACCACTCCGCTAAACCGACAAGTTGAAACTCAGTGAAAAAGTAGCTTGCTTTACAACTTTTTGCAATGAAAGCAAGTGTAATTTTTCATTAACATTAAAAATTTTTAATGACAGAACTTAACAAATTTCATCATGAACTTTGACAATTTTCCAATACATTTTTTTTATCTTTCGTGTAAGATTTATTTATTAGGTACTAAAACTGAGATTTGGCGAAACAAAGTGCCGATTGTGGGTCAAGCATCGGTGGAGAATCAGCAAATATAAATAACCAATATAGGCTGCCAGCACTGGCTCAACATTGGGCCGATTTAAATAAAACATGGTTTGCCGTGTTAAAAGTGACACATGGCCCAGTAATGTGCCGTCACTGGCCCAGACTTTGGCTGATCCTCGTGAAGCATGGTTCCTCGTACTAAAAGTGAGACTTGGCGCAATAAAGTGCCGATACTGGCCAAGCATCGGCGGAGGATCAGCAAATATAAAAAGCCAATATAGCCTGCCAGCACTGGCTCAAAATTGGGCCGATTTAAATAAAACATGGTTTGCCGTGGTAAAAGTGACACTTGGCCCAGTAATGTGCCGTCACTGGGCCAGACTTTGGCTGATCCTCGTGAAACATGGTTCCCCGTACTAAAAGTGATACTTGGCGCAATAAAGTGCCGATACTGGGCCAAGCATCGGTGGAGGATCAGCAAATATAAATAGCCAATATACGCTGCCAGCACTGGCTCAACACTGGGCCGATTAAAATGCCGATTTTGGCCCAATAACTTTAGCCGACCTTTGGCTGCCAAAATTGGACCAACACTGGGCCGTGTGTTCAGCTCCGGCAATTCGCACTTTGGTGATTTTAAAAGCCTCAAATTTATTAAATTATTTCATAGAAAACTTTCATTGAAGAAAAATCAGAATTTTTGGAAACGAGGAAGACCACCATGGGGACTGGTCGAACCTAATTGGCCAGTCAAGTCAAGCCAATCAAAATGAATCATCGTGAAAGCCTTACAACTATTGCTAAAGAACTCTACGGTACTAACATCCTTAGCCTTTTTAAAACGGTGGAAGGACAACAAAATATCCCAAAATTCTTACAACTGAAAAATAATTTGGGAAAATCTAAACCCAAATCAATTCTGCATAATACAAGTTTGCTTCTCCTGAAAAAAATAATACAACATATCAAATTTCTCTTGCACACTATCTACAAATAACTATTATAAACTTCACCTTTTCCTATCAAACACCCTCATATTTGACATTTGATCTACATTAGACCGCATATATTTTGACCAATCTCAACGGATTAAAAAGCTTTCCACTCAAAGAAAAACAACTAATATTTGACAAATTACTTTCAGTCAGGCAAACATGACTAACATGAATACCGTTGATAGAAGACTGTCTTAATAGTACTTACTTCTTTTTCAATAACCAGTTCTACTAACAAACGTCAGGGGCAGCATGGGATCCATAATATCATTTTAATTTTTTTTTAAAATTTATCTGCTATATCATCAGAGATTGCACCTCACCGACAGTAGATCAACCCTTCAAACCATGAAGGCAGAAAATCTACATAATATCGATCAAGTTAAGAATCTTCAATAACAGAAAATGCTTAACGTCTTAATAAGACTGGATGGAAAATAATATTTTTAAATTAAAATTATATATTATTATTTTGTGGTTCGATTCGCAATGGAGTGAAGATGGAGTAGGATCTTTTTTTCAAGAAATAATTTTAATCCATAAAATCACCCTTAATAGAAAACATCTTTATGGAACATCTATAAACTAAAAGCTTCAACCAAGCTAAGCTAAAACCGGAATGTTCGCTCCGTTCCGTTGATGATACTTTTGTTATGTGGCGACATGCACGAGATGAATTAAATAATTTTTTCGATTTCATCAATGAACTACATCCTAATATCCAGTTCACCATGGAAATAGTATACAAAGCTGCCTTCATAACAGATTAAGACAACTTACAAAAGTAATTAAAAAACGTTAAACAAATCCTAATGCAGAACGATTACAACATTAAAGAAATTAATAAAGCAAAAAGAAAATACACGCAAGAAATCAAGTCAACACAACCTACAAAAGAAACAGAGACAAAAAAGACCACCATCCTACCCACCATCCAGGCTGTCACAGGGCAACTAGGAGGCATTTTCAACAAATACAACATCAAAACCATATTTAAGCCCCCTGCGAAAATAAGAAAACTACTAAATTACCCCAAAGATAAAAAGGCGCCCCTCGGTGATTCAGGAGTTTATAAAACCTCTTGTTCTTGTGGCAAATTCTATATTGGAAAAATCAGGAGAGCTGTGAACCAATGTATATAGGAATATAGAGAGTGAAGTCAGACTAAAACGTTTCACGCAATCAGCACTAGCTGAACGTCATATTGAAGCAGGATATAACATTTTATTTGACAAAACAGCAGTCATTGCAAAAACACACAATATCTTTCCAAGGAAACATAGAGAAGAAATTGAAATCTTAAAACACCCAAATAATATCAATAGGGACAACGGATATAATACCAATTCGATTTGGCTTTCCGTTCTCCCGGAATTAAAAAAAAGATTTGATTGGCCAATCAGGTTCGACCATTTCCCACGGTGGGGCGCTCTGGCCAATCACAGGCATCGTAGAGTGTATACATACGAACAACATAACCTGATACCTCAGTTTCAGATCAGCCCAGAAGGAGTGAACTGCAATGTTCACGAAACGTCGGCAAAATTTGTAGTTTTTTGCACGATTGGAACCCGAAATATCTCTTTTTATCAAAATAATATCAAATTTATAAAAATGATAATATAATTTTTTCAAACACATTTTCATAACGCGTGCTCAGAAGGACGTAATCAATCGACACCAAATAATTGATGCTTTTTTAGTATCTCAATACACTACTTTTTTACGTTGTTCGAAATTCAATTTTTTGAAATTTGTTTTTTTCGAAGCACCGTAATGAATATAAACCCCGATGGATGCAATTTTTTTAAACATTATTTTTTAGTTTTAGTTTTAAAGATTGGTCATATAATAAAGAGTTTTAACAAAATGAAAATTTTAATACAAATATTTTTCTACTAAATATCATAGTAACATTTTGTTTTCTTTGATTAAGCAAATACGAGGTGGATTGAAATTATAACATTGCATTGCGGATATACTGAATTTTTTGCTTAATAGAAGGAGAAAAATTTTGAGATCTGAGTTCACGTAAGCGCTTGATTTTAGAGCTACAATTCTTACGTGCTTTAAAGTTTCGCAATCTATAATCGAAAAGCATAGAATTCCAGACCTAAAAACAAACGAGCGTGGCTTAATGTCTGAAACTTCGAGACCGTTGCTACAAAAGCAAGGGTTCCGAGGCCGCGAATGCAGCAAGTATGAGTACAAATTGGCTTTATATCAAATGATTACAAAATTATTTATAACAAGTCACTTTGTAACAATCCAATATTATAGTCTACTTACGAACAGATTTGAAAAATATCATAAATGTGAATATTAGAGAACAAATAAGAATCTTCAGTTTTTTGGAGACAAATAACTAGTTATTAGAAAATTGTTTGAAGAGTAACTGATAAGGCTTTGAGTATAATTCACCTCTATATATAGCAGCCATTATCTCAGTATAGACTATAATTATTATCTCCATTTATGTGTTTGGATGGAGCTGAGAAAACAAAATGAACCGCTGGCGACCAAAAGGGGACACAGCCGGATTCAGCCTGAGAAGTATTGTCCTAAGTGTCAATTTTAAAAATCTTTCTAATTTCAATTTTAAAGACTGATACTTGTAGAGAATTTCAAGGCGCATATTTTTTTCCTCGGGCAAAAATTGATAGGTTTTGTAGTTTTTGAGATAATTGGTAAAAAGTGTATTTTTTTAAAACGAAAAATTCCAATGTTTTTTCACTTCAACTCGCGCTAATTTAGCCAATTTTCGTCATTTTCCGATTTCTCCAATACAAAGTACGTGTTTAAGTCTTCTGAAACTATCTACGAAAGAAAAACGAGAATATTGTAATAAACAAAAAAGTTATAAATTTTTTTTTTGAGGCAATGCAAAAATCATGAATTTTAACCTTCAAGCGCCTCGTTTAGCCAACGAATTTTAAGCTACAGAAAGCTTTTAGTGAGACAGTTGTTCATTAAGGTTCAAAGAAGTTTTCTCGAAAGTTTTAGATCAATTGGATTAATAGTTCAAAAATTATGAATGTTTTAAAATCCAAGCGGTAATCTTGACTCTGCCCAAAAACGTGCCTGGCCGGCTACGTACGCGCTGCAGCGAACGACGTGAAGGTCAAGTCAATCTTACCAAAACAAATGCACAACAGTAACTTTTTTTGTCATCTTCTATGAAATTCTACAAATAAAGCATAGAATTAGTAATTATTTTAAATTTTTAATGACGACGTTAATAGCATTATTTTTTATTTTTTTTTCACGGAGAGAACTGGTAGAGTATATGCTACTATTCGCGTTTAGTAAGCTGATTTATAGTAATAGTAACTACTCGTTGATTCAAGAACACTAAACAGCGTTGTGTTGATTCTACTGAACAGAAGAGTACGAAGGCTGACTATCTGTTCAGTAAAATCGACTGTATAGCCCTCTGACGGTCCTTAGTTGTAAGTATAAAGTTAACCTCTATGATCCGCTGGCCGGCGCCGATCGCGTGTGACCGCTTTTATTTCGTTAATTATTGTGACTGTGTTTGTTGAACTAAACGAATGGGGATTTTCTTCATACCTGTCGGCATTTTAAGGTAAGTTTATTTAAGTTTCTTTCAGAGTGATTGCTTTTTATAAGTTTGAGTTAAGTCGAGGTTAATGGATCGCTACTACAAATTTTTTTTCTTTATTCTACGATTTTACTTGAGAAATACCAGTATTAGATACTTTTCCGGACTTTGGTTCAATTTATTTCAGAAATAGTGGAGATTAGAACTTCTTAATTCCGTACTTTATGCGTAAAATTAGTTTTTTAAATGTTTGTATTAGATTTCGACAAGCGACTTTCACGTATAAAATACATAATTTAGATTTTTTTTCAACTGAGCACACTTATATTTTCAAAACAATAAAGCCAGGATCTGGAAAAATGTGGAATTGTAGTTTTTTTGAGCAAAATGAAGAAACTGAATTTTTAGGTTAGAGCACTGCTACATTAGCCTGAAGTGTAACAAGTTTCCTATAAACCTAGGTGAAAAAATATTTCCTCAAGTAAAATCCTGAATATTTTCAGAATCTTTTTTTCTTTTCATTATTTTCAGACAAATGATAAATATAACCTTCAAGTGCAACGTATTCTAAAAAAATGTTTTGGGTTTAAATATGTCCCTTAGAACTTGAGTTTATTCTAGAATTTACCGGAAGAACTTGATATATTTTATTATATGGATATAATATCTTTTTTTCATGTTAATTACAGAAAATAACATCGATGTTCCCGCTCTCAAATTATTAGACTTCAACTCCTTGGCGTCGTTAATTCCTTCAATAGGGGATAGGCTGAAGATTTTAAGAAAATTAGACGATTTTAAGAACAATAGAGAGGTTATTTTATGAAAGGAAATGAGATATACTTTTCGAAAAATAAATGGAAAATTATATTAAATAACAATCTAGAGTCTCTGGAATTCATTGAAGTGTGTTCAGAGCCTTCTAGCGTTGAACAAATATCAGAACCTTCAACTTCTGAGGGGAGGAGCAAAAGGACAGCTACTGATGAGTTGTTGGAATTCAAAAGTGTCAAGATGACAAGGATGAGCCTGCGACTGTAAGTGCCTATCACGAAACAAACAATAATTGAACCAGCTTGACAGAACTAAATTTGAAATAAGAATCTGTCAATAATCAAAATTACCAAAGATTTTACATTCTTTAATAGAATGTATGAATTTTTAAAGTCAATCAATCATACTTGACAAGAGAAATTTTTTTCCCTTCTATTAGTTTTAACCTACGATCATTTTAACCTTATATTTTATTACATTCGCATTTTTATTTTCTTTCTATTATAAATATTATAATTCAGGATTCCTTTTGATGTTTTAGAACGTTATTCAAGAATACATAAACTGTCCTAAAGGTGAGAGGGTCACTGTTAATTATTTCGGAACACAAACTAAGCCTAAGTCACCTGAAGAGCAGGGTTTGGATGTTACACATCAGAATTTGCTAGTGGACATTATTCTCGAAAACGAACTATTGTCTATCGATAAGTTTTCAGGGCCCTGGTTAGATGTTAAATGGGTAGACATAAATGGAATTGATTACAACATTGGTTCAGTTGTAGTTCTTAATGTGAATCCTGATGGGTTTCTAGAATTTGGTAAAATTTTGAATATTTTAGCCAATGAGGACCAACATGTTCTTTTCATCTGTGAAAAGTTAGTAGCACAAT
>NC_046662.1:67063930-67067700 GCF_010883055.1 Belonocnema kinseyi | reverse complement strand
GTTTTTGGAGTCGCTAATTACGAATCTGGCATCCGTTGAACTCTATCGCTTCAGGTTCAAGATCATTTGAAGGTCAAATCGAGAAAAAACGGTAAAAAAATTTAAAAAAAAAATATTTTATAGGTTTTTGGGGTCGCTGATTACGAACCTGGTGTCCGCTGACCTTTATCGCGTCAGGTTCAAGGTCATGGGAAGGTCAAATCGAGAGAAAACGCTGAAAAAAAATATGTTATAGGTTTTCGGGGTCGCTGATTACAAATCTGGCATCCGTTGGCCTCTATCGCTTCAGGTTCAAGGTCATTTGAAGGTCAAATCGAGAAAAAACGGGAGAAAAATAGAAAAAAAATATGTTATAGGTTTTCGGGGCCGCTGATTACAAATCTGGCATCCGCTAATCTCTATCGCGTCAGGTTCAAGACCATTTTAAGGTCATTTGAAGGTCAAATTGATAAAAAACGCTGAAAAACTAAAAAAAATACGTTATACGTTTTCGGGGTCGCTGATTACGAACATGGCATCCGTTGACCTTTACCGGGTCAGGTTCAAGGTCATTTGAAAGTCAATTCGATAAAAAACGCTGAAAAAAATGTTATAGGTTTTCGGGGTCGCTGATGACGAATGTGGCATTCCGTAACCTCTATCGCATCAGGTTCAAGGTCATTTGAAGGTCAAAACACGGTGAATCAAGAAAAAAATCTGAAAAAAATTATATGTATATTTTTTGGACCGCTGAATTCGAATATATCATGTGTCTTACCAAAAAGGTCCTATTGAGGTCAATTTAAGATCCTTTAAGGGTCAATTTTGAAAATTCTTAAAAAAAATCTGAAAAAATTCATGTGAAGGTTTTTTGGGTCAAGCTTACGTCAGCTTACAACGTTTGGTTGCAATCAGGGCATTACACGTGATGACTATGGGTAACGGAGTTGTTCCACGATCCGGCTACGTGCCTGGGTTGCACAGTAACCTGTGATCCCTAAACCCACCTCACGTTAACCTAAATACGCAGTTATCTGCACCCCTAAACCTACGATAAGTTAACCTAAGTACACAGTAACCTTCAAGAACTAAACCTACGACAATATAACCAAAGTACACAGAAACCTACGAGCCCTCAACGTACAACAAGTTAACCTAAGAACGCAGTAACCTACACCCCTAAACCTACGACAGGTTAACCTAAGTACGCATTAACCTGCAACTTTAAGTACCGTCACTCAAGAACACTGTACCCTGCTAGGCGATAACGTCAGCTCGCTATATCCCAAATAGCTCAACCCAACAACTCTGTAGGCAGCTAGATAAGAACCTCAGCCTGCTATATCCTAAGTACCTTGACGCAAAATCCTGGTACTTTGCTAGGCAATAAGCACCGACCGCTGCATCCTAAGTTCGTCCACCCAAGAACCCTGTACCCTGCTCAATAATAACTCAAATCCATTACATCCCGAGCCCGTTAACCTTCAAATCTCCACGTATACGTACATCATCCTTTATTCTTACGTATAGTCCTCTCAACTTTATTTTCTTGCTTAAGTACAAGGTTCTGCGATTGAAGTATTTGGGATATAGCGATCGGAGGTCATTGCCTAGTATAACACAGGATTCTTGGGTAAAAAGATTTACGTTACAGCTCTCGGAGATTATTGCCGAGAAGGGTACAGCGTTCTTCGGTTAATGTACTTAGCGTGTAATGATTGGGGCTTATTTTATTACCTCGACGGGTACAGGGTTCTTTGGTTGAAGTATTTGGGATCAAGCAAGCTGATGTTATCGCCTAACAGGGTACAGGATGCCTGAATTTAAGTAATTAGGATGTAGCGGGCTGAGAATATTGCCTAGTAGGGTACAAGGTTCCTGGGTGTCGGTACTTAACGGTGCAGGTTAATTCGTACTTACGTTAATGTATCGTATGTTTAGGGCTCGTAGGTTTCTGCGTATTTAGGTTATATTGCCTTAGGTTTAGTGCTTGAAGATTACTGCGTAGTTAGGTTAACCTGTCATAGGTTCAGGGGTGTAGGTTCTTGCGTATCGTAGGTTTAGTGCTTCTAGGTTACTGTGTACTGAGGTGAACGTGTCATAGGTTTATGACTCGCAGGTTTCAACGTCCTTAGGTCGTACTGTCGTTGGTTAAGTGCTTGAAGGTTACTGTGTACTTTGGTTAACTTAGGTTATATTTTCGTAAGTTTAGTTTCCCCTCATTGGGGTGCTTGATTAATGTGAGTCCCCTTGCCTCTCATTGGGGTGCTTGATTAATGTGAGTCTCCTTGCCCTTCACTGGGGTGCTTGATTAACGTGAGTCCCCTTGCCTCTCACTGGGGTGCTTGATTAATGTGAGTCCCCTTGCCTCTCACTGGGGTGATTGATTAACTTAGATCCCTTTTCTTTCATTCACTCCTTTGATTTTTATCATTCTGCTCCTGATTCTGCTTCTACTTCTTCTGCTTCTTCATCTGAAACTTCAAAGTCAGCTGCGTCGACCCAAAATTCGTGATAATGATCACTGCTGTACTGAGGGGCGTGGTTTAACCATCTATAATGACCTAAGTACCACAGTACTGACGCTATATGAGCACAAAAACCTACCACTCTAGCATCATTCTTGCATTGGCAATACCAACCTTTAATTGGATCGAAACTATGTGTCTCATATTGGATCCAAAGTTGATATTGTTTTGAGGTTGTGTGTCGAGACTGCATATGAATCCTTACAATATCTTTTCTTTCTTTATGCACTTAGAGCATGTAGTTCCCATCATTATCAAGGTGCTTTCTCGTGTAGGATGCTGCTTGTTTAATCTGATACACACCGATTGTAAGTCGTTGAAGGTCATCGATCGTCAATTGTGGAAAGTCAGGTAGCGAAGTGGCTTCGATCATCTCCCAGATCACCCTTTTTCTTACCCAACCATTGTCTTCAACCATTTTTTGTAAAACATTTCCTTTTTTACTTAGTAAAAGCATTCTTTCAGCAATAATTGCATCATCGTGGCTGGTCGCTGAGACTCTTGGTGGTCTGTAAGCATTACAGATTGCTGAAACAATCCTTACGTAATCTCCAATGTAAGGTATTTGCGAGTTAGGCATAACTTTGGCAAGCATCTTCCATTGCTTTATCAGTCCATTAACAGATTCTACAACCCATCGAATTTTTGTGAGTAAACGAGACTCGTTTGCGCTCGCAGTGTCATGCTGAGATCCACTTTCTAAAAACCGAGGCATGGCGGGTATAAATCCATATTCCTCTGAAGTAGCTATCGAATCCCGGAATCCTCTGTCAACAACCATCACATCACCAGCCTCTGTCCATTCTAGAAACGGAGATGTTTCTTGTCGCATTAGGCTGTTTAAAATACTGGCATCATTATTTTTCCCATCAGCAAAATAAGGCCCATATATTTCTAAAATATATCCCGTGGTACTTACTATCATCATAGGATTGACTAGATGCCTGCCCTTATGGACAGAGTAACTGCGACGTTGAAACACGTAGTTACTGCTTTTTTCTATATAAATGTATGTACCATCAGCAACTAAAATTGCAACATCTTTGCCATCGGCAAATAAAGCTTGAGCTAATTCTCTTGTATGAAGATTTATGAAATCTTCTCTGCTGATGTGGTGTAAGCCTAGATGAAAGGGTACGAACTTGTCCACTAGAGCTTTTTTTGCAGATGTAATAGCTCTACCTACTGATCTTCGTGTAATCAGGAAAAGTGTTGCAAGTATAGAGTGTGAAAGACCAGTTCTCAGTTTCATTAACAGTATTG
>NC_046662.1:67048800-67063830 GCF_010883055.1 Belonocnema kinseyi | reverse complement strand
CTCTCGAAAATACAGTTGGTGGGTAGTGGTGTTTCCTATATTTGTAGGGGTGGTGGGGGTGGCTGGGGGTGGAGGGTAGTCCGTTTAGCGTGCAATCGACTCAGGATACTTATAAGATACACTACCATGATTTTTTCAGATTTTTTGGTCCAAAAATAAATTAGGCCAAAAACCGGCCTTACCGGCCCTCCCCCTTTTTGGAATCTCGGGAACTATAATGAACAAAATGTGTTTCTCAGAGGATTTTTAAAATGCAAGGATTCTATCCAAACGAATGCAGGTGAAAAACTAGAACGGTTAATTCATTGGATATATTTATTTCCTACTGACGAAGAAAATGTTCCGATTTGTAAGAAATTTTTTTGTGCTTTTCTATGTTTGGGCAAAAGAAGAGTTGAAAATGTCCAAAACAAGATTTTAAATATTGAAGAGCATTGAGAATCAATTCCACATCACAGTTCACATTACAAACGAAATTCTACCAACCTAAAATATTTTAATAATACTTCATTAAATCTTGCAGAAATTTACAAATTATTCGGAAAATATTATAAATAAAAAACGGGGGCTAAATTGACAATAAGTCAAACCGTTTATTTTAAGTATTTTAACCGAAATGTTGGTTTCAGTTTTAAATTACCTAGAACTGACGTGTGCAATACTTGCTACAAAAACGTGACAAATGGAGAGGTAAACGAAGAAGTAATTAATCACAAAAATAATGCTGAAATTTATTTGAAGTTAAAAAAGCAAATACTCTTTGAAAATAATAGTCTATGCTGTGAATTTTATTTTGCACAGAATTTGCCACTACCAAAAATACCCGTGTCCGCGCAGTTTTACCTAAGTTTAGCAAGGCTTTTTCTATTTAACGTACATGTACATACTACGAACCAGAGTAACATGTTCCCTATTCTTGAGGGAATTGGAAAGAAGGGTGCTAACTCTGTTTGCAGTTTCATCAAATACGCGGTATTAAAAGAATTTGCTAAAGACAAGTTCAACAGCATAACATTATTTTCAGACTCATGTCCGGGACAAAATAAAAACTACATAGTGTTTCAATTTTTGGTGAATTTTGGTTTCAATTTTTGCTGAAAGAATTAGAACGAATTGAAACTGAAGCTGAATATGTAGAAATGATTTGCAATGCTCGTTCACCTTCATTCACAATGGTCGAGAAGTGTGAAGATCTTTTGCAGGATTTTGAAAAATGTTTCAAAGGCAAAATGCGAAAGCTAAAAAATTTCCAAATCAGCAAAGCGTTCGTTTTGCATGTTTTTCCTGGTGGAAAAGTGGATGTTTTTGACAACTATGAGTTGCAAAATCCAACCACTTTTTTCTTTAAACCCACGCTTAAACTAGAAAATCTTTCGAAAAGTCCTCCGCCCCGAATTGGATTAAAAGTTGCCAAAATAAAGGATGTAAGAAATCTCTTCCAGTATTTAAGCGCTAAAGGAAAAGAATTTTTCGAATCATATTTTTTAAAAGTACAAACTCAGAATCCAGATGCCGAAGAAACTTTTTGTTTGATTAATTTATTCTTGTTCAATAATATGCATAATATTATATGTTAAATGTTTAATAAATAAATGATTTTAATGATAATATCTGGAGTCACTGTTGTGCATTTGTTTTGGTGAGATTGACTTGACCTTCACGTCGTTCGCTGCAGAGCGTACGTAGACGGCCAGGTACGTTTTTGGGCAGCGTTAAGATTACCGCTTGGATTTTAAAACATTCATAATTTTTGAACTATTAATCCAATTGATCTGAAACCACACAATTTTGTTTCACTTAAAGTTGAATTTTGTCATCAACGATGACTGTCAACAACAAAAATTAAGTGTGAAATTTATACCTAATTTCTTTCTTATTCAAGAATTTTTGATAATACATTAGAAAGTGGCAAAATATTGTTTTTTGAAGGAAGCTGGCCCAAGAAAATACATTAGTCAATTTAATAAAAACGATAAAAATGATTAATTATCAACTTTTTTCGGCTAATAGGATTTATTATCAGTATATATGTTGAATACAGTTGCCATTTTGAATACTCATTTAAAGTGAATATAAGAATAAGTTTTATTTTCACGAATTGCCCAGGTTTCCACGTTTTGCTTCTGGCTCTAATATAAAAAATTTAATAAATGTTTCAGTGTACGAGTATATTGTATATTTTAATTTGAAACTAAGAAAACAAATTTTCTAAGTTCTAAAAGCTTATATTAGCACAGTCAAGCTAAAGTACAGAACATGAGTAAATTTTGGATGAATTCGTACTACAAATATCATAGTATACAACTTTCACGATTCACCCGAAGCTGAAAAAAATCATTGGCTTGAAAATGGCGAGAAATCGTTTCACTTATATACATATATATATATTTTTTTAAAATGTTATCCTTACTATATATACAATTATTTACAACTATTCTCATAAAGTCTTATAGCTAGTTCCTTACCTCTATTTCCTGTGATAGCGCAATTTAGGACTTATTAGCGAACGAAAACGAGAGAGCATGAGAACGCAAATGCATCTTAGTCTACTTAAGTCTTACATTACCATTACTTACAATTCTTACGATTCTCATCAAAGCGATCTCCGTTTCTTTTTTATACCTCCATTTTCCTTTTTTCACATGCATTCTTTCTCATTCGCTCCTCTAGCACCGTCCAACTCCTTCATTCATTCTTCTCCTAATCCATCCTCTCTCAGAATCTTAATCGCATTCTCTTGCTAGCTTTCTTTTCCTTCCATTCCTCTCATACATCCTTCCCATACATGCTCCCGTGTTTCTTCCTCCCATTTACATATGCTACACTTTCTGATCTCTTCTTTTTCCCAATACATTCCCTCCCTTACCTGGTTTCCTCAATCAAAATCTTACTTTTCTGGTACACCTTCTCTCTTTCTACCCCTTTTCAAAATACCTTGGTATATCCTTCTTTTTTATCATCTTATGCCATTTATTGTATTTTGATTCCTCAATCATCCCCCATCTTTCTATAAATTGTCTTTACCTCTCCTTTTTTCCAATTCTTCAAAGTTTACTCCAGTCCCTTCTTCTATTTCTCTAGAATTTGAGAAATCCCTCCTTTCATCTTCCCATCTCGTTAATTAAATCGCCTTCCTTCTCCACTTTTCTACTTCCATCAAACACTTTCTCGCCAACTACCCTCTGTTTCCCTCCCACAGCTTCGTCTCACATTTCCATTTCCTCTTTCCCGATCTAATACTTAACTTACCCATTTGCGCTTCTTCTCTCACCATATATTCTGGCGCCCTGCAATCTGCCTCTAGTTTCCACCTTATACACCTTTCTTGTAAGCTCTTAATATCCTTCCTTTCTTTCCATTCTCATATGTCTGCTCCATAATCTAGTACTGGCGATATCAGCGTATCAAATAACCACATTCTCCTTCTCCAATTGTTTTAACCTTCTTTTTCCTACTCTCCATACCTATTTCACTGCCCCTGCTGCTTTTTTTATCCTTTATTTTATATTAGCTCTGTGATCTCCATTCGTTTGCAAGATATATATCAAATATTTAAATTCTTTTACTTTTTTTTAACTTTATTCCCTTGTATCTCCCCGTCCATTCTTTCTTTCTTTCCCCTCCTTTTCTAACTCTCATTATCTTTGTCTTTTCTACATTTAAATTCAGCTTTTTTTCCCATCTAAGTATTTCTCTAATCCTGTAATTAGGCCCGCCAACCCTTCTTCAACCTCTGACATTAATACTGTCATCCGAGTATGCCAGTGTGTATATCTTTTCCTTCTCTATCCTAACTCCTCCCCTACCTTTTCTTCTCGTTTCTTATCTAAAACCTGTCTGATTCGGTGGCTCGATCTTTTTTCTTTAACTTCTATCTTCAATCTCTCCGACAAAAAAGTTAAATGTACTTTATACAGTGTTGGCATCAGCGTCACACCCCTATAATCTTCAACCTTCTCTCCTTTGCCTTTCTTCACTATTAGTATAACTACTCCTTCTTTCCATAACTCTGGCCACCCTTCTCTTCTTCATACTCGATTACACATTAACCATGCTTATTCTTCTAGTTTCTTCCCTCCATATTTCCATACTTCATTTGGAATCTTATCTATACCAGGTGCCTTTCGATCCTTCATTATTCCTAAAACCTTTACTATGTCTTCCCTTGTTATGTCCTCTTCCTCATCTCTTTTTCTACCATATTTCCATCCCTTTCTAACTTTTCTCTGTACTCCTCCTAGCAAAACCAAAAAAATATTTCTTCTATTCTAACATTTCAATATCTTGTTTTACTCTTTTTCTTCTTTTTATTTCTCTATTTACTACCTTTCATACCTCTTCTTTCGTCCTAGCCTTCTCCTCCTCTTCCTTAAACCTTTTATTTTCTTCCTCTTTCTTTTGATAACACAACTCAGTACATTCTTTCTTTTTCCCCCCATATTCTTCACCATTACTTGCTTTCTCTTCTCCCCTTTTTTAATTCCTTTCTGACTTCCTTTTTTTCTCTTTACAGTCCTCATCCCATCCATTTCTATTCCCACTTTTACTAACTTTATTTTTGTTTGTGCCCTCTAATCCTCTTTTTATTTCTCCTATTATTTTTTTCATTTCCTCGTCCACATTTCCCTCTCCCATTTTGATATTTCTGACCTTTTCTCTAAACCATTCTTTTCCTTCCCTTGGCCGATCCCCTTTTCCTACACTTTTTACCTTTTCCCCCTTTTATTCATATTGTTATGACATACATATTAGTTTATAAATATATATATATATATATATTATTATATTGTATCTTATAATATATCTTACTTCCTCGAAAAGGCCTGTAATACATTAATATTATGAAGCAAATAGTATCCAACAACTTATTTATGTAACTCAAAGAAGGCAAGAATGGTCCTTATTAAAAAAAAATTTCTTATTTCATTTGAAGGTTGAGGAAACTAGGTAAGAGTATATGGGTCACTCTCTGGAGTAGGTCTTTAAATTTCGCAGAATTAAAAAAAAATGTTCCTAAAGCTTTTAATCATAGCTTTTGTGAGAAACTTCAGCACAACTGGAAAAGTTTTGTTGGGATATTATTATGTAATATGAATAAGTAAAGCGCATAATAAATGTTCAGAGATGTTATGTTTAAATTTAATAGTTTTTTGAAATTCATTTCTGTACTTCAAAATAAAAGTACTCTTAAAAAAATTGAATTTTTTGGAATTTCAAATTAATATATATTTTTTATTTTAATGAAAGAGATGATTTTCTTGGGACTGTTTGTTTAATTAAAAAATAATAATAAGAGTTTTTGATTTAAGTGAAATACTGGCCAAAATTAAAGAAATAATTGATATAATCTTATTATTTCAAGCCAGGAAAATTTTCTTATTCAAATCAATACAAGTTTTTTTATTCACTCTCTAAATCTAAATTAGTGAAATATCACTAATTATTACTAAATTTTTATTAATTTAATTTGAGAATAGTGAACCTCTAAAGACTATATTATAAAATTACTAATTCGACTAAATTCAGAGCGGACTATTGGGAAAATGAAAAATGATCTAGATTGTATATAATTACAATTGTATATCTTGTCCAAAAAGTATTTTTTTAAATGTATGCCATATTTTTACCAAATTTCATAGCATTAAGGTGGCTAGTTTTTTCGCCATAAAACAAAAGTTTAATGCAATCGAAAAACTAGAAAAAAATAGAATTTTTTTAAATTGGTATAAGCGAATTCAGTAACTTTTTCTTGGATCGCTAGTTTGACAAATAAAAAAAGACATACGAAATAGATACCAAAAAAATTATATAAGAATAAGTGACAAATCGTGGATATAATTATCACGAAACAAATAATTGCAGGAGCACTGAAAGATAGCACACGGTGGTACCCCTAAATTTCTTTCAATAACTTGTTTGAATTTTCATTTAAGATTAAGAAATAAATGAAAATAAAAAATATAGACCTTATATTTTTAAAGAAATTATTTGAATATTATTCTAGGAACAGCAAATTTTAGAGGCAATTTCATAACATTAATTTGACCTAATTTTTAGTGTGGAACTTGTCATTGAGTACTAAAATGAAGACCTTGACCAAATTTTACAATAATATAATCAGTAGTTATAATAATATAATTCATAGACACCAAAGTGCCCTCTCTGTACAGAACTACACACAGTTTTCTACATTTTTTATGATTTCAGTTTTTAAAATTTGTTAGACTTCCTTAGGTAATCCTTAGATTTATCAGGTTTTAAACAAAGTGGATTGGAAACGGATGGAATGGAAATATACATATAGAAGTGAGTTTAGGCTGTTGAAAATCGATTTTCTTTCCTTATATTGTACAATAGCGAAATTTTAGTTTGAAGGAGATTGTCTCTCTCAGTTTTTGTAAACAAAAAAATTAATTTTAATGAATATAATCATACAGAAATACTTGTTTACGCATTCCACAGTCCGGTTTAGTTTTGAAGCTTAGGGTTACTTCCTTTTCATTTGGACCCCCACTAATTAGTTTTATCTGGCCTCCTGAAGTACGGTAATATGTATCATCTATTACATGAACCTGAGAAATTGTTTCGCCCTGCTTGGTGTTGAAAGTAAACACACAGAAGAAGCACATCCTCCATTTGCATTGGGTGATATCTGAACTAATTGTTCAAAAGCCACGTGATCGTGTTCGCTGAGACCTATTCCTGCTAACCCTACTACTAACGTGCCTTTTCCATGGGTTACATATACGGTCCCTACAGGTACTTTTTTCTTTCTGCGTCCAGAAGCTGTTGGTGTTGCAACCAATTTTATAATAATTAATAATGCTAAACTCCTCTTATATGGCGCCATTGGTATGAACAAATGTCTTAAGTAAAATTAAAACTCTATTACTTTGAAATTTTTATGAATTTTAGTTTTAAAACAAACTTTTCTCGTCAAGGAAGAAACGGCTTTAATACGATGATGACTTTCTCAATGTTTCTAGAGGCTACTGCAAAGTGGTTGCATATCACAGTTCAAACAAAAGTAAGAAGACTTTGAGAAATTCAGTACGTTGTGAATAGAAATACTTACATGCTCATACATTGGTTAATAATAAACACACGAAAAAATATTATATGCTAAATCAAAGCTTTTATCCTATAATGTATACTTGTTTAACTTTGGCAATTTTATTCAGGTAGTGAATATTCATATTCAAGGCCTTTGAACAATTCCATGTTAAATCATCTGAAGAATTTCAGCCATTCTTTGTAATTTTGATGAAGATTCTAGTATCCATTCTCTTAAGTGTTTTAAGAAAAAGCCTTAAATAATTTTTGGAAAAACCAGAAGACTTAGGATATATTTGAAATAGACCCAACAGAATTTAGATCAATGCGGCCCAGGATCTCTTTTAGAACTATTTGAAGCTAAATGAATTGTATTTTTTATTATTTGTTGTATTTAACCTCTTAAATCCTAAAAATATACTTGAAAGAAATGAAAGTATTTAAGAAAAATCTCTTAATTAATCACTCTCTTATCGAATCACCGAGTATTCAAAAAATTAATTATGATTAATTAAACGAATTTTCTACAATATTTTCGTCAAGCCTAAAAAATCTTTGTTTTGAGTTAACAAATATTTAGTTAATTTAACCAAATAGGTTTTTCCAATCTACATAAAAGTTATGTTGTGTCAAAAAAACTGTTTGGTTGGTTCAAAATCACGCTCCAACAAGATAATTTGGTTCGCTTAACAAAACGACTTTGTTGCTTCTATAACAATAAAAAAATTTGATTGGGACGGCCAAACTTTTCTTCTGTTAACCAAACATTTTTCTCAGTGTATCTACGTACATCACCCCTGTGACTCTTGTCGTTATAAGTATAGGTAAAAGAATAAAAATATTGGGAGCGTGTATGCATTTTGAGTGACGTTTTTGTGAAACTGAGGTTTAATTAAACAAAAGTGGTTACCAGTTGATCATCCGAAGTATTTTCCATCGCTAGACACTAATTTCTCCCATCTTTCCGGCAGCATACGGACACTATGTCGGAAAACGATTCGTCTTTTGAAGCTTTCCACGAATCGAGCCGTTTTTTATAATTTTCATAAAAAGTGCATCGTTGCTCACAAATATCATTAGTCGTGTACCGGGAGAGGTGGTATTCAGACGGCGCAGTGTCTGGAGATTACTTCGGTGTTTCGAGAATATTCGGTGTTGGTGTTTATGTTGATGGTTGGCTGGGCTTAGTCCACGATTTTCTACGCTTAGGGTTCTCATAGCGAATCCACTTATCTTCGCTAGTGACAATACGATGGAAAACCCGTTTTGGATTCTGTCGTTGGAGTAGCTATTTACAAGTGAAAAATCTCCTTTACACATTTCTTAGCTTCAGTTCGTACAAGACCCAATTTCCTTGATTTTGGACTATTACAATTGCATGTTAGCCTATAAAAATAAGCAAACGATCAATTGCTAGTGATTCTGCCAGCTCATCTTGCGTTTAATAAGGGTCTTTACCGAGTAACGTCTTTAATTCCTCATCCTCAAACTTTTTCGGATGGCTGGGACGTTCTTTGTCGTAAGTTTAAGTAAGATATCTGCTGTGTGAAAGAAAATTTAGTATTCATAACAAAAACATTTTGTTGAGCAGTTTTTGTTGTCAGAGCAAGATTTTGGTTGTTTGGACAAAATTACTTTGTTGGAGAAAAAAATATTTGGCTCTTAACACAAAATTATTTTGTTAAGGCTTCTTTTGTTGTCCTGAAAAAATGTTTGGGTAGCCAACAAAACTATTCAGTTAGATCAACGAAAGAGTGAATAATCATTATGGATACCTCGTAGAGTGTAGACAATTTTATCTTTCTTTTCGTAGGGCATGGCACTGATAAAGATGCGTTTGAGGGTCTCAAGCCTGATAGTACTTTTGTTGAAGAAGTATTGGCAAACGAAGTGCTTGGAAAACAGTTTTCTCAGTGTATGATTTTCAGCAGCACTTTTCTTCAAATTGGAAAAGAAAAGTAAAACTTTTCGCAAATGCGAATTTGTTGGTGCGTAAGCCAACATCTTTAATGTTACAAAAACTATGTTGTTTACGCTTCGGTAAAACGATATCTATTGAAAACTCAGGCCACACGATGGGGCTTCTACATGCATATCATTATTAACGATATGCCTCAATACGATATAGTATAAGTAACACGATCTCTTAGAAATTCCTCCACATTAATGCACGCTCCCAACACCTGAAAATTGTTATTTGTATGTATAAATTAAATTTTTTACGGTATTTCGGCGTTGACCAGGGTTGTCGAAATTCAATGGTGTAGAATAATTGAGTGTTAATCACTGGTCTGGATATTTGATTTAAAAATCATCTATGAGATCCCATGGTATAAATATACGATGTTTCGATCATACGTCGATAACCATCATCAGGTAATAAAAAGTTACAATATGGTACACGTTAGAGTTATTCGACGTTAGGCTTTACATTATATGAAATAATTAATATTGTGCCAATAAAACATTTCTTTGAAGTAACAAAAATGTTGTTAATACGATACGTTGTGCCATGTAAAACTTTGAAGCTATAGTTTTAGTTGTGTATTGTAAGGTTGTTTTTTTATCTGTATTTGGTATAAAAAAAGGTTGAATTTCATTCCAGGTAGATTAAATTAATTAAATTCTATGGTATTTTCTTGACGCCGTCTGCAGGATGGACATATAAGAATTTAATTTCGATTTATTAATATAGGCAAATTGTTTTATTGTTTTCCATTTCTACCCACAGACGGAGTGAAGAAGAAGTTTGAGCTACGGCCATAGAACAGTACAGCTAAGTTGTATTATGTAATATCTGAAACCACTATCTTTCTTTCGCTTGTTTAGATAAGCGTGTTAGAGAGGTAAACACTATATGTATTTGGAATTGTGATGACGTACCATATGTTATACTATTATTTTGTTCCAAAATGTGTATTTAGGTTATGTATAAATGTAGATTGTAAGCTAATGTGCAATGTTGTAATTTTAATTGGTTGTACTAATGAGGCTATTATATATAGCGCTCATGTGGTCGATGCCAGTTCTGAAATTTACATTGTTTTTGTTTGTTATTATGTAGAATATTTCCACAAATAATCTCTTATTATAATGTGTTTCTTGCGCTAATATTTAAAATCAAATTTGTGTTTATAATTTACTGAATACTTGTCTAAGGCAGTTTTATTTTTACTATTCTCGCATGATATTGTGTGTTCTATGATTCTTCGCTGTAGATACCTTCTTATTTGACCAATATAACAATTATTGCAGTGTAATCATTTAATTTTATATACTACATCAGTTTATTTATTTTTGGAATGTGATCTTTTTGATTTCTAAAAAGATTAAACGAATTCGTAGCTTGTGTGTTGTAACGTAATACTATAGATTTGTCTGAGTTTAGTTCTCGATTATTTATTGTACCGGTATTGCGGATGTTGGCGTTTATTTTGTTAACTCGGGTTTCAACTAATTTGTTACTAAGATTGATAGGAAAATAATGTGTTTTGAACCATTTGCAGATTTTTTTGGTTAAAGGAAGCATGTCAGAGTTTTATAGCTGTGTCTACTAAACTGTTAATTATACTGATTTCCTAAGGTGGATAGGTGACAGAGTTGTAATTTGTATATCTACCTGACCAAATTGCTTTACGAAACCATTTTTATTGATAATTTTTACTTTTAAAAAAACTGATGCTCTTATTATTTTCATGTTGAATAGTGAATATTAGTCCATTGTGATAATTATTGAATGATTCTTTGAAAGATACGGTTTTCTCTTTAGATAGACAGGATATAATATCGTCTAAATACCGATAAAAGAACAGAAGAGTAAACTGTGTGTTGTTGTGAACAATAGATTGTTTTAATTCTTCCATTACAAGACCAGATACTGCGCCTGAAATGGGCGGTCCTATTGGAACTCCATAAACATGCTTGTAATATTTATTTGGAAAAATGCAGTATGTATTTTCTGTACAGAAGATTAAAATTTTAATGTAAAATTCTAATAGTAGTTTAGTGTGTATTTTTATTTGATTATATCTCTTTTTTATTGTATCCATTATAAGTTCATGTGGGATTTTGGTAAACAGAGATTTGACATCTAAGCTAAAAAATTCATATCCATCGGGAACTGTGAGTTTAGTGATTTTATTTACTAATGTCCAGCTTTCTTTGATGTGTTAAGGTGTCTTTTTTAAAATTAATTTTATTGGTTGTGCAATGAATTTAGAAATATAGTAAAGTGGAGAACAAGCAAAAGATATGATAAGTCTTCATGGACAATCATGTTTATGTATTTTGGTAAGACCATAGAACTTTGGAGGATGTCCACTTATGCTTTTTAGAATTCTACATATGTCTGAATTATTAAATATAAGAAGCCATATTTCATCTATAATTTTATTGACTTTGTCAACACTAGTAACAACTATGTCTTGGTGTTTGGACCAAAATTTATTTTTTTCAATGGCAAGTTCAGTCAATTGTGATCTGAAATTATTTTGTTTATTATCATTGCTGAGAAAACGTTCTTACTTAAAAGATATTTCGGATATGAATTTATCTTTTTTGTTTTCATCTATCAGGTGTATTTTGTCTTCAGTAATACCGTATAACTACTAGATATAAATTAAAGTTTGATTATAATTTTAACTAAAAGACAACCCCTAAAAATTACATACGTATAATATGCATGTATTTTGTGTTTCTTGTTTAAAAATAAATATATTTCCTGGCGTTGAAATAGTTGAAAAGATTTGGGCAAGGATATATTGGTACTGTTCATTTTTAGGGCACACGCGGGACAATCTCACTCATATATTTGCACATTTATGTGGACACAAAACACCAGCCTTAGCATATATTTATTTTTATTTTTATAAGAACGAGCATGGGGTTATTTTTAACCCACCAGGTCGGGATGATGGTCATCCCAAGGTGACAAATTGAGAACAAGTATGGTATTGAAGAAAACCACTCTTAGACGTTTTTGAGATAGCTCAATCCTAATCCAGGCTTAGTTCGAACCCATAAGTTCGATTGCATGGTTTTCACAATATTGAAATTGGGATAAACTTCATCCCGACTTTATGGGGTAAAAAATGACCCCGGATTCGGATTTATCGACCACATAGACGTCTTAAAATAGTGGTTCACGTCGACTCAATGGTTTGTTCTCATCTTGACCTTGATCTTAATCTGATGGGGTCAAAATAACGCCAGATTCGGATTTAGCTACCTCAAACACTTCTGAGAGTAGAGGTTTTTTCCAATCCAATGGTTTCTTTTATTTATTTTGACCTTCACTTTCCTTTGATCATGACTTGATGGTATTAAACTGACCCCGGGTTCGGATTCAGCGTTAGTGGCAATAGTTTTCTCAGATCCAATGGTTTTATTCATTTTTTAGAACCTACTATTTACAATATTAACAGTTTCCTTACATCTCCCCTTTCATGCAACAATACCTCCATGCTTATCCCACTCCTTTCCTCCTCTTCACATTCCTCCAACTAATGTTCAACTTTTGCATCCCCATTCTGACACAATTTACACATTCTCTTCTCTGTAGAAAGCCAGAACCTATTAAAATTCTCTATGCACCCGCACCTCATTCTCGCTATAAGTTCCTGACTTCCGTGCTCTCCTTTCTCACACAAATATTGCGCTCTCTCCCTTCGCACAATCCACACACAGTTCCCGTTATACCTTGACTCTCTTATTCTCTCCTCTCCTTCTGCCTTCTCTTTCTCCATGTCATTCTTTTGAACCAACTCATATACCTTCCTTCCTTCCACGTGCATCCTTCTCACTTCATTCATCTGCAATCCATTCGTTCTAAAATACCTTTCCCTTTCCACCTCTATCTTTGCACCACTATGTCTGTTCTCCTTCTCCCGTCAAAACTCCCTATCGAGCTTACTTCCCCCTTCTTCCAAAAATTTCTCCTTATATTATAACGCTCGACTCCCTGTTATAATCCCTAAACTCGTTCTTTCTGTCTCCTTCCTGACAATGTAGTTCGGCGTATTCTTTGCGAACCCCAGTATCCACTTCATATACCTCTCCTGTATCCTATTTAACTCCTCACTTACTTTCCACCCAAACATCCCCATTCCGTAAAATAACACACTCATAACTAGCGAATTAAACAACTTCATTCTCCTTACAAAATAATCGGCGAACAACATCTTTCCTAGCCTTCACACCTGTCTCATCACCACATTTGCTCTTCTCACCCTCTCTTTTATATGAACATCCACTCCCCACCCCCCTCATACCATCGAAACAGAAAGCCCAGGTACACAAACTCTTCTACCTCCTGCAAAGCTTTTCCCTTCTACTTTGACTGGTCCGCATTTAACTCTAACCTATTTTTGTCCTAGTATCTTCTCAACCTTTCATCATCTCCTTTAAAGCCTCTTGGATCTTTGCTAGCAGCACTATGTCATCTGCATATGCCAGTAAGCATATCCTGACTCCTCCCACCCTAACTCCTCTTACCACTCCGGCCGCTAGCTTACTTTCCATAACCGCGATCAAAACTGCAAAAAGCGTTGGGCTAAGTGGGCACTCTTGCCTCAACCCCCTATCCATCCAGAATCCCTCAGAGATTTCTTCGCCTCCTATTTTTTGTCATGTTAATATTAACCGATCTCGTTCAAATTTGGTGAAGATAATTTTTTTTTATATTAAAACAAAATAGGGGGCTGAGACCAAGAAGAATCCAAATAAAAAAATAAGGACCACTCTAAGGCATTTTTAAATTGGCCTTGAAATGACCTTAAAGATCATCTTTAAGGTCAAATTAAAGGTCACCATTGGATTCCTTCTTAAATGTTGCTTTAGGAATGATCTTCACCGCAGAGAAAAAGATTTTACTTGCTACAATAATATCGAGTATTACAGAATATTTTACGGAAAATATGATGCATAAATTGTGATTATTATTGACTGTTATTGGGAATTAATGTAGATAAATCAATTTTAACTATGCATAAATCTGCGTAAGTATGAAATGAAACATTTTAACCCGCATTATATAAATACTTTGAACAATTATTTTTGAGCTTTAGCCAATGATAACAATGCAGCGGGACCAGCCAAAAAACTTGTGAGATAGACTTCATATTGATTTTTAAAATTCTCAGTTTCAAAATATAAAACTCTACTCCTGATTTTCATCTTCTTCTACTCAATATAAGTGATTTTTTGTAAATCTTTAAATATTTAATCAATTTTTTTAATATTATTTAGCAATTTCTATTTTTCAATTTGAACTTTGGTATGTCAGATGCGTGACAAAACTCTTTGCCTACTCTTTTATTTATCGTTTCTAAATGAATTTGCGATCAATTTTTTTGTTGGGTGTGGGGCGTTCAAAAGAATATTTTCAAGCATACTGAAATTACTTTCACGCATTTTCGAATAAAGTCATGTCAGTTACGCGTTATTATGTCATCTAAAAAAAATCTTGATTAGCTAAAATTGTTGACTGCATTGAAACAATAAGAAGGTAATTATGACACTTATAACTAGGTTACGTAACCTCCAACTATATAACACATTATAAGTGATTTAGCTTTAAAATGTTGAAATGCATTATTTACACAATGAGGCGTGAACCGAGCGAGTGGTACTTACATTGATTTATTTATTGCTTGTGTCTAGACTTACCAAAAATGAATTTTAAATTTTCAATGAGCTTCAATTAACAGTAGGTCATTAGATTTCATAGTTTATTTGTAAAATGTCTCTTCATTCCCTTTTAATTTAATATTATTGAGAAAAATGTAACTTAGTTTAATTTACTACTACTTTTTAAGTGTTTCGAAGATCTGGAAAACCCCTAGTCTCTACTTTTTCATAAACTGTTTCTATTTTTCACGAACTACGAGGGTAGTTCAATAAGTCCTTAGAATGAAGTATAAAAACAATTTTTTTTGGGTAATTTTTTTTTTATTTTTCAACATAATCTCCTTGGAGCTC
>NC_046662.1:67030171-67048700 GCF_010883055.1 Belonocnema kinseyi | reverse complement strand
TCTGAACTCGTTTTTTTCCATTTTTCTTAACGAACAATTTTTTTTTTCAATTGGTTATGAAAACACGTAAACTCAGAAGATGTGGACTGTGACTGCACCATACATCTAGTCGGGAGTGGTGCTGACTGAAAACAGATGATTTGGAGCGATTTGCGCGCCATCTGTTGGTCATTCTAAGGACTTATTGAACTACTCTCGTACGTTTCAGTTTATAAAAACAGATATAAAAGATAAAAAATTAAAAAAAGAATTAATTTCAATTCCAAAAATCAATTTTTTTAAAAAAGGTAACGTTGATCCCATTATTTAAAAACAGATTTTTTCCATACAATTAAAAATTTAATTTGAATAAATGCATATCCATTTAAATGAAATAAATACATATATTTTTATTGAATTTTGGCGTCATTGTTTCAATCGAATACTCCTTCATATAAAACAAATATATTGTTACATTCAATACACATGTGTTTGATTTGAAGAAATATTTCTTAGATATTTATGCTCGAGGGTTCAATACTAATTTCCGATTTTAGAGTTCGCATATTGCGACTGCGGTTTTGGTCATCGCTGTGCACTTGAAGCTTAACGGGCCCAAGTTCGATTCCTGCTGGAGTTAAATTTTTCTCCGAACTATTCTGTTTCAGATTGCTCAAGATTTCAAACTATGTGAAGTTTTAAAATCAAATATGTATAACAATAAGAATATTAGTTATAATTTAAGCAATCCAGTGCTTCGTTTAGGAACACTTATACCACAATTGATGTACGAACAACTTTATTGAACTTGCGTATATAAAACAATTAACGCTTAACTTTGAAATATTTTTCTTTCTATTAATTCGCATTTCACCAGTTCAGTTCATGATTCATTCCCATTCATGGCACATTCAATATTAGAGCAATTTCCTAAAATATATATTTTTGTATTCAATTAATATTTCTAGATATAAGTGTATTCAAAGAAATATTAAACTTCGACCAATAGACCGTACTTTCGAACCAAACAAAGTTAACTTAATTGTATAAAACATTCTTCTTCAATTCAAAGAAGGCATATTAATTTTCCTAAAATAAATATTCGTTTGCGCATAATCAGGATTTTCATTTACTTGAGGCAACTAAAATTTACTTGGTACAAGTAGCCTTTTTTCAGTATATAAAATAATAATTAGCGAAATTTGTCAATCAGAGGTTGCGACTATAGAGGGGGCAGGTTACTTTTTTCCGCATAAAAAAATGGGGGAGGGGGCTGTTCAAAAAAATATTTCAGAGAGAAGAATTGACATTTGGAATTCAATTATGTTTTTTGATCAGTTAGTACTCGTAGTCCCGTGCCTTGCCTCTCCCTAATATTTTTTAGAAGTCTTTGTCCCTGGTGATCATTTATAATTTCTCAAAATTCGGGAGTGACTTGCTGCGTAGACACAAAAAGTACATTTTTTGAAGATCGTCCACATCATCATTGAATACATCTTTATTAACTTCTACTTCCTAGAAAAGATAGACAAAAAGTATTTCTTTAGAAAGTTGTCTTTCGATATTAAATGTTTATCATGTGGAATATTTAATTAGTTAATGCAAGATCTATTAATAAGAGAAGTTTTATGAAAACTTACGAAATTATAATTCCTTAAAGGCTCAGGAAAGGTATAACTTAAGTAAACAAATGCTTTTTTAACGCTGCGTTTAAATTGTAAGCATATGTTATTATAATTTGTTAAATAATTTTCCAATCACTATCTCCTGTTTTTATATTTTAATATCAATGTCAGCAATAGCTTTCTTGTTTTTTATATTTGATTCAAAAAACTTTCCATTTGATCTTCTATTTTGTGTGAAAATAAATTTGTAGGAAAAATCCCGCTAATGTAGGTACTTTTACTTGATACATGGCCTGAAGACAAAAAAGTAAATAATTGGTCGGGTGTGTTCTCTTAGTGAAAAGTGATTTCTTGGGTTCAATTGCTACCTAGGCATAGATAGATCAATTTAAATCTCCACTGAATAATATCGTAGACATTTGCAATGTATAGAGTTATCCCTCATATTTCCAGGGAAAAAATTATGCTCTTCAGAAAGATTACACTGAAAGAAAGAATTGTTTGAACCAAGCAAAAACATTCGCTTGAATGATTTTTCTTGTCATCCAGAAAATATTGTTTCACAGAAGTAATTTTTATTTAAGCTAGACACATGTCTTTTGATGGTATAAGGAAATGAATTCTTTGATTATATTGTCCTGATTTAAATAAATATTTCTTACATTTAAGAAAAGGATTTCCTTGATTCAAAAAGTATAGGATTCATTGAAATCTGATTGAATCCATGCATGAAAGAAGTATTGAGGTTAATTTAAATCAAAGAATTAATGATTCAGTTCAAAATAATAGTAATTGAATTGCAATTATATTAATTTGTTATAAAGTGTCTATGCATTTATACCGATGAAGCATTTATTTAGATCAACAAGATATTGTGTTCAGATAAATATATATTTATTTAGTTGAAGGAAATATTTAATTAGAATACTAGATTTATTCCAACATTTATTCCAACGAAGTTATTTTTTTTTAAATTAAAAATCTATTGATTTGGCGTAATTTTTTCAATGGAATATTTCTTTGGATCAAATAAATATGTCGTGAAATTCAATATCCATATTTTTTATTTGAAGAAATATTTCTTTGGCATTTATGGTCAGGGTTAAATATGACTTTCCGCCTTAAGATTTCTATGTTACAGCAGCGGTGTGATTATCGATGTGGAATAATACAATTGAAGTACGAATTACTTTATTACACTCGCGCATTTTTTTAGCCGAAGAACTTTTTCATGCAATGGGATATTTTCGGCTTCAAATGTTTAAAAATTGGATGTTGGGAAAAAGTGTTTTGAGCCTATAAAATATTTTCTTGACTTTAAAATATATTTCTATCCATCAATATACACTTCCTTGTTTCAAAGAAATATTCATTCTTATTCACGGTACATTCATTTGGAACAATTAGTCATTTATTTAGTTTAAAATACATTTTATTTTCTTCAATTAATATTTCATTCGTTCAAAGAAATATTCCCTTACAACCAATAGATCGTACTTTTAAATCAAACAATGTTAACTTACCCTATTAATTTTTTTTATTGGAATTAATCATTTTTTTATTAAAGCGCTTATATTTATTTGCCTTAAATAAATATTTCTTTGGAAATAAACAGCAGTTTCACTTACTTCAGCCAAGTAAAATTTACTTGGTACAATTAAACTTTTTTTTTCGATACACAGGATAAATTTTTGGAACAGCTGTAGATTGAAAGGTTAATTTATGAATATACTTTGCCCCTTTACTACGCTGGCCCTACGTCGGAAAACTACTGAGGGCCCACATAAAGTTGTCCTCTGTAATGACCAGCTAAGCCACCTGCGAGGCTCATATAGGCCCTACAATAGTTTCCCCCATTATTGCCCTGCAAGAGCATTACAATTTTTTTGAAAATTGAGTCTAATTCAGACTCATTAGCGGTTATACAAAATGAAAATATTATTATAATTATATACAAAACGACTTTGGGCCAAAGTACTAGGTTCAAAATAAGAGGAATTATATTTTATACTTATTACTTTTAATTAAAGACGCTTTGCATATAAAAGGTGCAATAAGGGTGAAAATTATCAAAGCTATGTTATAAACTTTCTTACCTCGTCGTGAATGTAGTTTAAGCTCTATGTTTAAAGAATAAGAATACGATTATGTGGTTTTGACCTCAAAAGTGTTACGTGAAGAAAACATGTACCTAATAATTGGAACAAATAACACTCCTTTTCAACAAAAAATTAAATTGTACTTCGTAATTTTCTCAATGTTGAACATGAATTACAAATAAACCACATATCCGCACACAAGCATCGTTTCGTGCGTACTTCTTCAGAGTGTGTGATGACGAACGTGAAATGGCGTCGAAGAGAATCATTGGATCATGTAACGGAATGTAACAGCCGGAATCGAACCGGATCGAGGAACTAGTCTTTCAATGAGAGGACAGTAATAACTGCGAAATTTGGCGCGAAATTACAATTGAAATGAATATTTCCTCCAATTCAAGATTTATAGAATTGAATTATAATTAATTGAAATATTTTTACATTAAAATTCGTATACTCAAAACATGATAAAATTATAAAAAATGAACTGGTAAAATTTTCAGAACGTAAATTTTGCATACATTACACTCCTAGTTTTTTAAATGCTATCACAAATTTTAAGTAATAAATTCTTTGATTTATTTGCTATTCTCATAACCCAGTTGTCAAAAAAGTTTTTTAAATAATATTATTACTCAACTAAGGTAAAAAAGATGATGATAAAAATATTTTTTTGATTTTTTAAAACAATTTTATCTTTGTTTTTGGAGTAATTTTTTTATTTCATTATCTAACTTGGTGATATGGTGATCCGACTTGGAAGTTTTTGTAACAAAAAATAAAGCTGGTCAATGTAGCCACTGTAGAAGTTTTGCGCAAGATGTAATAAAAACAGAATAATATATTTAAATATTTATATTTACGTTCTTAAGAGCTGTAAACAAAAAAAAGTTTCTTAAAATTTATGTTTAAATTTTCTATATAAATTAGTCCTATTCCTGATCTCTTAAATATAGATTGTACCTATGCTCTTCATTGCTAAAAAGTTAAGGATTTCAGACTCACGCATTGAAAACTCGAGAGATTTTATTGGATGTAAATATCAAAACATTATAACTGAATTAAATGAATGAGAATTTTTATTGATTCAAATAGAAGAAATGGTTCACTGAATCAAATAAGTAAGAATTTTCACTGACGAACACTAAAATCTTCCTGATTAAAATTTAAAGAGGAATATTCTTAAAAGACTTTGCAAATAATTAAAAATTTGTTATTGACCTAGAGTTTACACTCTTTTCCCTAAGCTCCAATTTTCCTGCTGTTCACAGAAATCCTCTTTTTCCCTTGTTTTAACGAAACTATTCCCTTTTCCCATTTTTATTGTTCTTGTGAAGCAATGCGAACTAAATTAATAAAACCCAATAAAAAAATCCAACTTTTTTCGATCAAACTTCATTCCTTTTTAAAATAAAGAGTCTACTATTATGTTGTTGGTTTAGAATTAATTTTTTGTTTGTTTAAGAATTTATTATTCTGTTAACAATTGAATTTTGTTGTTGATAAGAATAATTTTGCTGAAAAGTTATCCTTTTTGATTCAAAATTTAAATACTTTATTACAATTCGTTTTTTTGTTTTTTATACTGTTTTTTATTCTAAATAAAAATCTTGTTTAGTTCAAATATCTACTTTTACATTTTTCATTAAAAATTCGTCTTTTATGGCTGAAAATTCATAAGTTTTTCTTTGAAAGTACGTCTTTTATGGTTTTTAATTGTCTTTTATGTGCTTAAGTATTTTGTGCAAAGTTTATATTTTTTTGGTATTTTTAGTTTGACATTTTTTAATTCTAATCCTTTTTTGAAGATTTGAGTTTTTAGCTTGCAAACTCAACTGTCATAATTTTTAATTTAATTTAATTTTAAATCTAAAACTTCTTTCTAACTGTTTAGATGTTACATTAAATAAATAAATAGATAAAATTGAATTGAAAAGAAACTAATTTAGCCTAAAATCTATTTTATAAGTAATATTTGTATGTACCGTAATATTTTTCTTTTGAATGGCTTCATCACAACATTTGTCCAATTGGATAATTATAGGTTCAACATATGTGAAGATTGCATCACCAATTTCAAACTAGTCAGAAAGAAGAACGAAACAATTATGAAAGTGTTTCATTTTTTTTATTTAGCAAGTGTATTCAGAAATTTGCAATTACTTCTGCGAACAGGCCTTAATTTCAGAATGTAAAGAATTCTCGAAGTTATTAATACGACACACATTTTTTTTTATAAATTGTACATATCTTGTTCCACCTGATCTGCGAAGACTGCCTGTAAAGATAAAAGGTCATGTTATAAAAGTAGTAAAATGTCACCTCAAATTTTAACCGTTACTTAAAACACCAAAATTCGGTTAGTGTGCACTAAATATTTTCGGTGCCCTGAGATACTTCGTTCAATTTTTAATTCTGAAAAAAGTAAAAATGTATCGCTTTGACCTTTTTCTTCAGTTTACACATAGTAATACCTTTTTCCATTCCGGTTATTTTTGAAATATTTTAATCTGAGCGCAATTTTTTTTTGCTTTGCGAATGGTAACTTAAAGTTTCCAGTTAAATCGTTTTTCGTTAATGCCAAATAATATTCTGTTTTCAAAAATCTACCATCTAACTAGAATATCCTGATTTAAGAAGAGTAAAAGTACTGTCGGTACGTGGGAAAAAATTACCGATACCTTCCATCAGATTTCTGGAAAAATTTAGAATGATTTAGTTTTTACTTTAAAAATTTCATTGTAAATTTTCAAGGTTTAAAAATATGTTAAAGTAGAACCTGGAAAATTTTGAAGAAATTTTTTCAATGTTGCAGGATTTAAAGAAAATTCAATTTAAAACTTTAAAAGCTTTTAGAATATTTTACAGAAAATGTATATTTATTTTTAATTTGGAGAAGAAGAAACTTTTTAAGGAATTTACAAGGTTTCAAGGGAGTACAAAAATCTGAGATTCCTAGAAAAGTAAAAAAAAATTAATTTCAAAAACAAATTCAAATGGAAAATTTCTAGATTAAACAATTTAAGAAATAATTCAAATAAGTTTAAGAGATATTTAGAGGTTTTAAAAATATTTAAAAATAATCTCAAACTTGTAAAGATTTGAACGAAACAAAATGTACATTTTTTAAGATTTCGTACAAAAAGTATATGTATAGTTTTTACTTCCTTTGGTATTAGCGATTAATTATTGAATATTTTTTTTTAATGCAATTTTCCTGAAAAAAGATCTCCTTTTGCTTCGCTGAGAATCGAACCACAGAACTTTCGACTGCCTTTCGGGTGCTTTTCCGTTAAGCTACTAAAGAGATCCAGAGATCAAGAGAAGTATCCTTTTTCAGAAATACAAGCATTATTATGCCATGTGTCACAAGTCAAATTATTTAAATAATCTATATTATCATTTGACAATAACAGACTTTTTTTCTATTAAAGACTAAAATAAATGAAAAAACAAAAAATTCTAATTAAATATTTTAACTCATAGCTTTATCTATTTTGTAAAGACGTTAAGAAATTCTGTTTTTCTCTGATAAAAATACAGATTCATTGAAAAACTTGATTTGTAAAACCTGTCATTACAATACGTGCATTTCTGAAAAAGGATTCTTGTCTCGATCACTCTCTTAGCTTAACGGGAAAGTTAGATGAAGGAAAGAAAGGTGAAGTTGAAATTTCATATTTTTGGTTAGGAATTGATTTCTTTAGTTAAAAATCGAAATATTTGGTTGAAAAATCTTTTTTTTTTAATTTTTGTTTCATTTAGAATTAAAATGTTCTATTTGTGGTTAAAATATATCTTTTTTAGTTTTAAATTCATTTATTTTGTTAAAAATTCCATTATTTTAATAGGAAATTCATATTTTTGGGTTGAACATTTATCTTTTTCGTAGGAGATTCGTTTTTTTACCGAAAAATCATTCTTGGTTCAAAATAAAACACTTTTTTCAAAATTAATATGTTTTGGAATTACAAGCAGGCAGTTTTTGTTCAGGGTTCATCAAATTCCTGACAAATTTATATTTTTTCTTAACAAAATTATTTCCTTTGTTTGAGAATTCCTCATGATTGTTTGAAAATTAATCACTTTCACTTAAAATTTAATTTTTCCATTTTTTTGTTTAAAATTTATCTTTTCGAATATAAAACTCAACTGTTTGACGATGTATATCTTAAATAATTTCTGAATTACTTCTTACAATTTTTGCAGGACTGTTGTCACAAAAATTGTTTCAAAAAATTCAGAGAAAATAACGAATTGGTCAAGAAAAAGTCAGGGAATTTGAGATGAATATTTTCTTACAATCCTGAAATGGGCATTTATTTGGAAGAAACAAAACAGAAATCATGCAATCCGGAAAAAAGTAATGAAATCCTTTTAAAAAAAATTATCTGCGCGGGAAATTTTATGTGAAGATCGAATGGTCCCATGTGCAGCCAAATATTTAATTAAAAGAATTTGCGTCTTTGATTCTAAAAACTGAAAGCAGCACATACTTTTAGATTTCTAAAAATCACAGAAAGTGGACTTACGATTTTTTGCGGAAACCTCAATTAGAGTCGTACACATTTCTGCAATTAGTATTATATACACAGTTCTCGTTACTTATTTACTTTCGCAATCTTCGTTTTCGTTCTTTGCTTGGCGGAATGATAATTTGCGGATGGTTTTGCGCGATTTTCGCATTCTTTGTAATTGAAAATCGACATGGTTAATGCGTACCAAAGAATCAGCTTAAAGGGTGTGCATTTGTGAAATGCACGCCACCCATGCCATTAAATTCAAGTTTTTTAAATCCTTTATTTCTTCATGCTGCACAGAGAACAACGCTTTTTATGTTTTAAATGTTTTCATGGTTTTTAAGTTACTTACAAACAGTTACTCTGACCAATTACACAAATCTGCAGTCTGAAATGAGTCCGGAATTCTGAAAACTATAGCGTACGATATATAGATCAATTATTACTTTTATGAAATTTTGTTTTATTAGGAACATCTAAATAATTATAAACCATAAAATCCATAAATCATCAAATTTGTTTAAAATCCTTTGTAATTCTTGTAAATATTTATATACTAATAACTTTAGGGACCGTACCTAAATAACGTAACAGTTCAAGGGGGGTCGAGATGATTTGTTACGATTAGTTACGGTAGGGGGGAGGGGGTCATTTACTCATGTACGTAATTTTTGAAAATTTTCTAAAACTTTTTTCTGTCGATTATCTTTTTTTAGTTATAAATTTTATTATTTGGTTGAAAATTAAAGAATTTTCTTAAAAAGACATTCTTTTTGGTTGTAGATTTAATTGTATTTTTAAAAGTTGAGCTCTTTTTTTATATAACATTAAGGTTTTGTTTAAAATTTATATTTTGTGCTGATAAGTTAACAAAAATATTGCATCTTTCTTGGATAAAAATGGAACTATTTTGTTGAAAATTCAACTTTTCCCTAGAAAATGTACTTCTTGTTTGAAATTCCCATTTTTGTGTTGAAAAGTCAATTTAAATCTTTTAGTATAAAAATTCAACTCTTTTTTTTAAATTTGTCTTTTTGATTTAAAAATCCACCTGCTTTAGTGGAATTTTCATTTCTCTTGGACAAAAATTCAACTGTCTGGCTTAAAATTTAACAATCTTGATAAAATTTGATACTTTTTGCTTAAAAGTTGGACTATTTAGCAGAAAATTAACTTATTGTTTACAATTCTTATTTTGGGGTTAAAAAGGGAATAGGAATTGGTTTTGGATAAAAATTTTAATATATAAACTTTTTTTTAAAACAACTGTTTAGTTGAAATTTCTACCTCTTTTTTGAAATGTTGTCTTTTTGATTTAAAAATTCATCTGCTTTAGCAGAAATGATATCTTTCTTGGATAAAAATGCAACTACTTGGTTGAAAATTCAAAAATCATTTTATTGTAAAGTCATACTTTTTTTCGAAAATTCTAAAATGTTGTTGAAAATTTAACTATTTCATATAAAATTTACTTTTTGTTTTTATCTAAATTTTAGTATTGAAAAGAGAACTGAAATCTTTTATGGATGAAAGTTCAACTTAAAAAATATTTTGTCGTTTTTTATAAAAAATTCATCAGTTTTATTAATGTACAAATTCAATATTTCTTGGATAAAAATGCATCTATTTGGTAGAGAATTCAACTATTTAGTTGAATTTTATTTCATTCTCTGGTATAAAATCAAACATTCTACTCTCATTACATTTTCTCATAGGACGTACCCATAATTTATTTACAGAATTTTAAACAATATATTTTTCACAAATGTCTGCTCCGCTTCAAGCCACAATTTTCAAGTTCTCACCAAATTTGCTTTTGCAATAACAAGCGGTATTTACAAAATATTTAACTCACTGTCTATTATCTTATAACTTATAAATATTGTATTAAGCCTGAAAATCTATTTTGTGTTTTTTGTTTATATTCTTGTATTCAGATAAATAAGTTTTTGAACAAAAAATTATAATTTTTCAACAAAATATTTAAATTTTTAACAAAACAGTGAATTTTTCAATCAAGAAGATTAAATTTTTGTCATAAAATGATCAATTTTCAAAATAAAATGGATTATTTAAATTTTTAACTTAAAAACAGTTAACTTTTATTTAAAAAACTAATATTCAACAAAAGAAATAGATTTTTAATCAAAATGATTAATTTTATACGAAAAAAATGTCTTATAAATTGCATTATCAATTTTTAACAACAACAAAAATCAATGTTCAACCAAAAAGGTTAAATATTCTTAAAATGTTCTTAATGCAGATTCATTTTTACTCAACAAAATTAATTTAAAGAAAAAGTAAGTTTCCATCAAAAAGATTATTTTACACTGCACTTTGTGTTGTTTTTCCAGAAACGTTTTTTGCTTATTTTTATTGTGACTTTTAACTATTTAAACTAAAAATACGCATCCTATTGGAATGTGACGTTTCTCCGAAAAAGTTTTCTGTTAATACAGTTTCCAAAAACCAAAATCACGGGAGATTTTTGATTATACTATTAGCCTCGAAAATCAATTCAAAGTAAGCGTGGAAATAAAATATGTAGCGGAAACAGTATTTGTCATTAATTTAAGGGTCGTTTTGGCGTCCTTTAAAAATTAAAGCAAGGAGATCGAAATTTCTCAATAACTAAAATCTAAGGAGATTTTTTCGGTTTTCTATTGGGGTGCAAAAACCTATTCAAAATAAATGTGGAAAACATATCCTAGCGGGAAAAGTGTTTGCATTTTTTTAATGATTGGTTTAACATCTTTTCAAGATTTCGGCAAGGAAATTGAGATATAAGAAAAAACAAAGCGACAGGAGTTTCAAAAATATATTTTTAGGGGTTGTAATATTGATTTAAAATGAATATGGGCACAAATCATTACAGGAAATGTTCATATTTATTTTAAGGTTTTTTTTTAATCTCTTAAATATTCAAGCAAAGAAGTCGACATTTCCCAAAAATCAAAATCACTTGAGATTTTTGCTTATACTATTACTGTCGGAAATGACTTTACAATAATTTTGGAACATATGTTCTAAGAGAAGAAGGCTTTAAATTGATTTCAAGGGTTGCTTTAAAATAATTTTAAAAAATTTTAAAGCGCTACCTTGACTCTACTTTTTCGTGATTTCCTTGATTTTTCACATTTTGTTCGAAATAATATTGTCAATCACCAAATTGTTGTGAGCACATGATGAGCAGAAAAGAGATTATTTGAAAAGTAAATAGAGTAAAGTGCAATTGATCAGGTGTCTAAATAATTTTTTTTTCATTTGGAACCAGGAACTTGCAAAAACTTTTTGCTGGTGGAGGTGGCGAAATAGTCATTGTTACAAGTTTATTTTTTATACGTTTCTTTCAATTAGTATTAATATTAACAACCATGAATAAATTGACTTAATTTCACGAAATAATTCTTGGCTTTTCACTATCCCGGGTAGAAATTTCTTCTTTATGTCTAAACTAAATAGTGGCCTTCTCGAGGCCGAAGCCAGATTTCCCAGTTCGAAGAATCTAGGCTTTCCCTCTGCTGACCCTGGACAGGTTATTGTCGTATGCTAGTTGTCTTACATTATTTATATACTCACTTTTTAGCACTATTTTTTTTAATCAAACTAGATAAAAAGCTTTATTCATAAAGCTATATTTAAAAAATAATTTCTATCAATTATTTTCTGGAGGGGACCTTGTAAAGCCCTCGGCAGGTAAAAAGGGTAATGCAGATGTGAGTACAAAAAAGTACATTAATGCTCTTATTCTTAATTATACTGAAATTTAAAAAAGAACAAATTAAAAAAATTACCGACATGCAAACTTTGAAAAATTCCATTTTTTTCTAAAAAAAATAAAAACATTTGGTGTCTTAACAATTTAAAAAGAGTTTTTCTTAAAGATCGATTTAATTTTAAATCACGTAAGTACGTTTCAAAATCATATATAAACGTTTTTTCCTAAATTCTAAAGTATCGGATGAATGTCGTCAAGCATTTATGATACCGCACTCAGCGTGGCATCGTAGCTATGGGAATTAGGCGCTCGACTTGTAAGCCTGCAGTGCGTTCGATTCTCGGCGCTTGCGGATATTTTAATAAACTGCATTTGTCTTTAGTTCCTAGTAATAAGTCTTCTCTAGTCAAACTTAACAACAAGTTTAGTTTTAGAATAACGTGTGGATTATAGTAAATAATCGAATGTCAATAAAAATACGAGAAAACGGGAGGTAGTGTTTGAAAGAGGCTACAGAAAGGTGTAAAATCTTTAGATTAAAATTTTGAAAAGAAAATATATTTTACCGTTGGATTAATATTTGCCTTCTTTGAATCAAAAATTTCTGGTAAAAGATTATGGCAATGTGATGGTTAAACTTTAATACTACTGCAACCATAGCGTCACACTTCAGAATTGAAAGCATAATGTTTCAGTGTCGTAGGTCCATTCTTTAACCCGTAAAAGGTGCCCCGCGCTAGCTTGCCGATGCTGCCTTTTTTCAACATGTAAATCTTTAAACGCGTTTTTCTCGGTTTCACATTTCTCAACATTACCGGCAAGATAACTCAAAAAGTACTTGACCGATTAAGTTCTCCTTGAATACACATATAGTTGAAATGATTTTTTTCTGTGTGAACCTCTCTGAACTGGGAAAAAAATGTTTAAATAATTATTTTTCAGACAATTGTATGCAATTGTTTGGATAGAAATCAAAATTTTTTAAACGGACGTCATTTTGTCAAAAATAATTTATTTTTTTAGTTCACACAGAAGCTATGAATATAAACTTAAAGAAACTTTTTTGTTTTTTCCTTTCAGAAGAATCTGTGAGAAACTAGAATGCAGGCAATTTCACATCTCCCAGCTGAACATGTTCAATATTTGCACTTATAATTAAAAATTGTATGCATGTTCATGGCTGAAAAAATTTATTTCTCAGTTCAAAAGTGCCTTAACAAGCCATAAAAGTTTTGGAAAGATTCGTTATATTCTTCATCCATAAAAAATCCCAAATTATACCCTTATTTTTGAGGTGTTACATGGGTCGCCTCCCTTAATGAAAAAATAACTTTATTTCGATGATTTTAGTAAAAATTGTGTGGATAGTCCAGCTTTTAAGGAAGAATTTTCCCGCCGGGTAATCTAGTCTCCAATATAACGGAAACAGCATTTTCTGAAATTTTAGGTTAGAATATTTCAAGAAAAACCAGGCTTCGAGCAATTCTGAAGCCTCCTCCCTATGCCAAAGTGAAAAAGTTATGTGCACAGTTAGATATTAAATTTTCACGAAAAAAAGTTAGAAAATAAAATAATTGTTTATTCGCCAAGTCAGATAGGAAGCCTATATAATACAAACAAATTACAAACGATTGCAATAAATATAAATCATAAATAAATTAGTGCGCGCGTAAGTAGGGTCTTAAAATTATTTTGTTTATGATAAAGGAAAGAACCAGCCAGATTTAATCATCAATTTTTATTTAAGAAATGTAAAATTAAAACACTTAGAATTAAAAATGAATAAAATTGGACAAAACCGCCGAATAATAAACCGCTTCAAATTGTTCACGTGACTCTGGTACGAGGGTAGTTCAATAAGTCCTTAGAATGAAGTATAAAAACAATTTTTTTTGGGTAAATTTTTTTTTATTTTTCAACATAATCTCCTTGGAGCTCTATACACTTGGTCAATCGCTTTTCAAGTTTTTTTAATCCTTCAGAAAAGTGCGTTTTCGGAAGTTCCTCAAAATAAGCACTTACAGAGGCAATGACGTCTTCGTTGTCTGGAAATCTCTGTCCACCGAGCCATTTTTTCAAGTTTGGACCATATATCTAGTCGGGAGTGGTGCTGACTGAAAACAGGTGATTTGGAGCGATTCGCGCGCCATCTGTTGGTCATTCTAAGGACTTATTGAACTACCCATTTATCACAACAAATTTAAGGTCATATGAAACACTTAACAAACTTTCTTTTACACGAGACCTTTTATTAATAAATTCCTTCCGAATAATCCTCCTTGCACTTTTCCCTGGATTAAAACAATCAGGAATAAAAACACACAATGTAACACAAATAATAACACAATAATATCACAACGACAACAACGACCCGAGCACACATGGTACACGACGCGAACGAATAAGCGTCTTGCGCCAACTACGAGAGTGTGCCGGCAGGCGTCGCAGCACTAGTGATAGGAGAACGAGGATATCTCGCACATGCGCAGTGGTGATTGCTGCGTATTTTTTACAAAATTTGCGTGAATAAATGTTTGTAATTTTCTTTGATAGAGAAAGTATATATCTACTTAAATTTTATTGCAGAAATGAGGCTTATTAACCTTTCCAACTAACTAATAAAAAACAAAGCTAGACATAAGAAACATAATATAAAGTTAAACTTTTATTTTCTTTTTATATCTTTCGATTTTGCACACAATTATTTTATTAAACATGATTGTTTGCAATTTGTTTAATTTAAAATACAAAATTCTTGTCTATATAAGCTAATAATTATTGATTTATATCACTTACTTCAGCAAATTGCAAAGTGCATTCATAGTGCGTGCACGTGTGCGTCGCATATTTTCGTCTCCGGGTGCCTGTAAACATGTCTGTTATTGGCGACGCAGTGTGCACGCACGCACTAAGTGCACTTTCACAAAGTTCTGGCAGGACACGTTCATTCTTGCAAGCATTTCGTGCGCGCATCGACGTGCGCGAAACGTGCACGCACCAATTTCTATGTGGGCTCACACTCGAAACGCATACATTACTTACTTACCACTCAAAAAATGTTCCTCGCAAATCCGGGCATTTTCTAATTGACTTGCACTTAAAAGCCCACAACGCAAAATACTTATCCACATTTCCCTTCTTCTCTTTGGCAATATAATAAGTTCACTTGTTGACAGATCACTAGAACCAGGACGAGGTATTCCTTCACAGGTATACCCCCAGAGGTTCGGCCATTTAAATTTTTATGGCCTAATGAGAATGCTCTACATAGCGAAAACTAGCATTTTTTTAACATTTAGGTTAGAATATCTCGGGAAAAATCAGGCTTTGAGCCATTCTGAGGCTAGATTCGAATTCAGCACGTTAAAACTCTTCAGAAAAGTATAGTGTGGTTTCTGGGTTTTAAGAAAAAAAACTTTGTCCGCTTGTCTAATTTATATAGTAGGTGGAATATAAAATTGTTTGTCTTCTCTCGAGTACAAGAAGCGTGAATACTAAAATAGTAAAAAGTACTAAAAAGTTCATTTTTTTAACCTTTAGAGGATGGGAAAATTTCCGTTCAAATCGAGTTTTCATTTCACCTAAAAATTATGCATAATTTCAACAGAACTCTCATTTCAAGTCCCCGACCTGACAGGTGGTCGATATATCGACCACCCCCATCCGCACCGTAAAGGCCAATATAAAAAAAGTCTTTTTATGATATTTCAGCATTATAGTTTGGTATTGTGTTGTATAGTTTTGGTGATGCGCTGAGCAGGAAAAAAAATAGTGCAAGAAATCCTGAAGGCGCCCTTAACCTTGAAAATCACCATCTCAAGGTCATTTTTGTTATCTTAGCTTTATGGTTGGCATACCCATGTTTTTTTAGGCGCTGAGTAAGAAAAAAATAGTGAAAAAAATGCTGAACGCAGACGTGACCTTGAAAATCGAGATTTCAATGTCAAGTGATACGTTCATTTATTTGTTGCTATTTTAGCGTCAAAATTTTTACATGCATGTTTTTATGTGTCTAGTACATCAGAATGATGATCTTTTTCCTACTAAAAGTGCAATGAACTCTAACTACATCCATGAAGATGTACAATAGCTTCTTCAGTTCCTGTTATATAAAATGAAGGTGAACGATGTGCATTGGGTGGTCGATATTTCGACCACCCCGTCCACTAAAGGTTAAGATTCATAATTTTATGTTTAAAATTTAAGTATTTAGCTAAAAATTCGTTTTTTCAAAAGTAATTTTCTTGAAAATTGACATTTTAACTTGAAAAATGATTTTTTCTGGTTAAAAATGAAAGTGTTTTGTTCAAAATGCGTGATTTTTGGTGGAAAATTATTCTTCTTGTTTGAAAAGTGTTTCATGAATTGCTAATTCTTCCGTTTTAAATCATCTACGTAAATTTTTCAAATATAATTCAAGGAACATTTTGAAGGTACTGTAACCCAGGCGGAAATATTATATATAGGTTATATATAATGTGAACTTTTATGTATAATATTCATTTGTTTTATACAAAAAATGTATAATAAAAATAAATATTATATATAATACTGCACACTATATATAAACTATACATAATATTTTTGACTGGGAAGGGACTGTTATAAAACAGATTGAAAATAAGTCTTCAATCTTATTCTGTGGATCATTGCGAAGGGAAAGGTTAAGTTTCAACGGGATTTGCTTAATATTGAAGATTCGATGTAAAATTGACAAAAGCGTCTTTTTTCTTATAAGAAATATGGTTTTAAGCGCGCTGAGGGCGCGGGTCTGTTGCTTCACGTGCTTCGCGCTCGATAACATATTTACTTCACGGCTCTCACGCTATGCAGTCGGTCGTTGTATGTCCTTACATTTGTGAATATAACTTTTAAAATAAACGTTAAAGCATCGAAAAGTGTAATTCAGTAATTGTGAATTCTCTTTCGCTAAAGCTCCTTGGGTTTTAACGAACACATTCTATTCACGTTACAAGTGCTTCGCACTTGATTTTCACAAAAATTTAAATTTTTCTACAATATGTTCAATACTGTTATATCAAATGTATATTACATTCATTTATGTACATCGGCCTGGGACTGCTTATTCGGATATTGCAAAGTAATGTGCAAATTTTATTTATCATGCTAACTTTTATATATGTTCCTTATTTGACATTAAATTTTACCCTCAAGTACCCTGCAAATTCATTGTCTTGGTTTTATAATTTAAAAAAGTGAACATCCAATAATAAATTTTAGCATTTTATCATTTATTTTTATATTAAATTTTGTTTGCATTAGCAGGCATATTTTTTATTTAAAATTATGAATTGTTTGTAGAACGTTTGTTTAAGGATTTTTTTCTTACCCTGCATCGCATTCATTTATTAGCTTATTTTTAATTTCATTTTTCACGATGAGAAAAAAACCTGCAAATCCTATCAATAAATTATCGAAAACAAATTTGTAGCACTTTTTACGGTGATAAATTTTTGTTAATTTGTTTTTATCGTGGTTTTTGGCGTTAATACAAAAATTTATATTAAAAATGTTTAATGTCGTTTTTCTTAATAAACCAAAATCTACGCGTCCAGTCAAAGAGTGATTAATAAAAAATGTATAATATTTGAACTTTAATGAAACAATTCGAGGGCCATGCTGTGAAACTTGCAAATAGACATCACCTCCATCAACGTGATGTATTTAGAAGTTGATGCAAGTTAATAAAGGAGAATTTGAATCATTTACATATTTAATAGTATACTATAACTCAATTTTCTTATGCCTACAAAAAAAACTTAACTTTTTTCTGGTGAATTAGATGAAGAATTGATTTTCTGGTGAATTAGATGAATGCTGAAAATATTAAAATTTTGACTGATACAGATTTAGGGAGAAAACAATAATAATCTCATTGAATATGTCGAAATATGAACGTACTTGCTCTACTTGAAATATTAGAAACTCTGAATCAGTATGTAGACAAATTATATCAAACAAATGATTTTTTTGATAAATAAGCCAGACATACAAATCTGTATAATAGATTAATTCCTTAACGTGGATGTTTCTTAAAACAGTTTCAGAGAAAATATTTGAAATAAGAAAAAAATAAATAAAAAGAAAGTGGACAAAATGATGAGAAAAACTGGAAAAAATAATCTTCTATCCTTAATTTAGGTTTTGAGATAGGTTAATTAAAAAAATCTCCACTATTTTGGATTTTAAGAAGCTTAAAATAGCTTTGTAATCGCACTACTTTGCAATTTGTGAGCTCTTAAAAATTCAAGTTTTTGCATTTTTTTTACAAAAGACTTAAAATTTTTGTTTTTGGAAAACACTAATGTGTGGATTTAATCGTGTAACTTACAGGAAACAAGGCATTTTACAAATGCAGAATGTTTTAATTTTTAATCGAAAAAAAAGAAATAAAAATTTCTGGAACGTAACGATTCCCAAAATAATAACAGTACCCGATATTTTTTTAAGTTTGCGCAGATTTCTGTGGAGTATTGAAAAAATTGTTTGTTGTTAATGTGAAAGGGTTGTGTAAAAAATGATTGTCTGTTTTCCAAATATCAAATTATATTTAAACACACAACA
>NC_046662.1:67027933-67030071 GCF_010883055.1 Belonocnema kinseyi | reverse complement strand
AAACTCCAAGTAATTCGCTCCTTTGATAAATAAGTTTGAACCTTAGGATCCGTTTGTGCGGACTGAATCAAATCGTAAAGCTGTTTCAGCTCGTTTCGAGCCTCGATAAAATTTGTACTGTGGTCGGAATAAATATTCTGTGATTTTTCACGACGTGAGAAAAATCTTTTTAAGCAACCGATAAATGATTCTGTAGTTAGATCGCCGACTAATTCTAAATGAACGGCTTTTGTTGCGAAGCAAATGAACACGGCGACGTAAGCCTTTACCTTATTGCGGTTACGATGGCGTTTTTCTTTGATAAAAATGGTCCACAAAAATCGACACCTACATTCAAAAATGGTCGATTGGATTGCAATCTATTTTTCGGGAGGTTTCCCATAAGGTATTCGACACCCCGGGGTTTAACTCGGAAAGATGTTACGCTCTGGCGAATGATGTGTCGTGTAACATTTCGACCATCAATTGGCCAATATTTCTCGCGGACTCCATACAAGGTAGTTTGAGTACCTGCATGCATTTTTTGGACATGTTCTTCGCGAATTATCAGTCTCGTAATTTGGTGATCTTTTGGAAGGACAATCGGGTGTTTTTGATTTTCGGAAATTTGAGCGTATTCGAGCCTCCCTCCGACCTTGAGAATTCCTTGGTCCAGAAATGGATTTAAAGAAAGCAAACCACTTTTTTTATCTACTTGTTTGTTGTATGAAAGATCGCAAATTTCCTTTGAAAATGCATACGATTGTGTTAACTGAATGATTTTAAGCTCGGAAGTTTCAAGTTCAGCTTGGGATAAAGGGCCTGTAATTCTGTTTTTATTTCGTGAGTTGTGAATAAATCTTAAGCAATATGCGAGTACGCTCTTGAGTGTTTTGAGTGATGAGTATCAGTTGAGTGTTTTGAGTGATGAGTAGTTTCCAATCACATGGATTTGAATGAGTGTGAATCTCCGCTATGCGGTTAGCTACAAATGTTTTTAAAGTATGAGATGGAGTATTAATCCAGTGTAGTGTGATTGTTGAATCTGACCAGAAATATGTTTTATCAATTTGAATTTTTAATGATTGAGAGGTACTTTGACAAAGATTGACTAACAGAGTAGCTGCGCACAACTCGAGTTTTGGGAGGGTAATTTGCTTCAAAGGCGCAACTCGTGATTTAGAGCAAATAAGGGAAATGTGGTGTACATCTTGGTTATCAGTCGAACGAAGGTAAATGCATGCCCCGTAGGCCTTCTAACTGGCGTCACAAAGGCCATGCAATTGTACCTTAACTGGATTTTCTATACTAATGCATCGCTTGAACTGTGCGTGATTTAAAAGGGGTAACTGATTTTTGTATTCAATCCACGATTGCTGTAAATGTGGGGGCACTGATTCGTCCCAATCAAAATGTGATTTCCAGAGATTCTGAACGATTAATTTTGCTGTGACTATAACTGGACCTAATAGTCCAAGGGGATCAAAAAGTTTTGCGATTTGAGAAAAAATTGAACGTTTTGTTATTGTGTCATTGGAATTGGTAAGATTGACTGTGTACGTGATTAAATCTGAACTTGGATTCCAATAGAGCCCTAGAGTCTTAACAGCCTCCGTGGCATCTAACGACATGTGGGTGTCACGAGAATCATTTTTAAAATTGACAGTGAGTCTGGGATCATTCGATCCCCATTTTCGTAGGTTGAATCCTCCCTTGTGTAGGAGCTCGATTAAATTGTCTCGAAGAGAGAGAGCTTCTTCAAATGTGTTCGCACCTGTCAGCAGGTCATCTACATAAAAATCGCGTTTCAGAATCGCTGCTGCTCGAGGATAATTTTCGCGTTCATCGTCAGCTAATTGCTGAAGAGTGCGTACTGCAAGAAAAGGCGCGGATGCGGTGCCAAAAGTAACAGTGTTTAGTGTGTAAACCTTAAGTGGCTCGCTGGGATTTAGGACTAAATGTCCTAAATCGTCTAAATGTTGAAAAAAGATCGTCCTGTATTGTAGGGCCGACCATCATCGTATCATTAAGTGAAATTCCTGTTCAGGATTTGCAATATCCATCAAAAACGACGCGCGTTTTTGTTGTAAGACTATTAGTTTTTATGACCGCGTGGCGTGGAAGATAAAATTCGCGATGCATGTCTGTCTCATTTAATA
>NC_046662.1:67026757-67027833 GCF_010883055.1 Belonocnema kinseyi | reverse complement strand
TCAATTTGGGAGCGGCGCTCTAAGAAATCTAATATGTTTTGCAAGGTGGGTAAGTCTTCATTGCTGGTAGATTCTTCCCATTTTTCAATTATGTAATTGTTTCCAATTGTGTAATTTTCGGTTGATGTTTTAAGGGACGAGATTATGTTGGCTGCGTCACCGGTGACAAAGCCCTTCAGATAATGAAATTTTTGTATGGTTGGTAAGTCAGGATCATTGTGGATCATTGAATTAAATGAATCGAAAAAACCTAGCCAAGTGTCGAAACTGCCTGAAAAAGTAGGAATCTTGAGATCGGGATACTTAACCCTTGGAAAGCGACGATTTCAATTTGAAATGTTAGCTTGACCTTGATCGATATTTTCATTAATCTCTAAAGAATCATTTCTTTCATTAGGACCGTGAATTGACTCAGAATTATTTCTTAAACTAGTACCCTCAGACGTGTTGAAATTTGACGTAAAACTTGATTGTGTACTTGCGACTGAGCGAGGTACATAAGGTACATAACCACCCCTTTTTATTAATGTTTTAATCCTACCACAAATTAAATAGTACCTATTTTCAAAGTTGACGCGCTCGTCTTCATTTTTCTTTTCTTCCGTTTCATCGTCTTCGATCAACGAGTCTAACTGATTTTGGTTATTTTCAAACTGTTCTAAAATTGTTAAGAACTTTTCATTTAATCTTGTTTCTAAATCTAAGCACTCGATGTCGGTTTCAACGGTAATAGAATTTAGTAAGGTCTCGAAGGTAGTTAATTGGCGTTTCAAATTCCCGCGCTTTTTCTTTAATGTTGAAATTTGTTCGGTAAACATTTTCACTAATTTATTGGTTTAAATGCAATAGAGATAAAAGAGGTATGAGGGATTTGAAAAGATGTGGATTTTGATGAAAAATCGGTAGCTTACATAACCAACTTACTTGGACTTCTCGGTTAAGGATGCGAAGAAGTATAATTCCTAGTGAACCTACTCTTAACTGGATGTTGATGTAAGTTCGTGGGGCTTCAATACACTGGACCACAATATGAGTTGAAAAAGGTGTTGAAAATTCGAATCCGCCTGGATTTCGAA
>NC_046662.1:67024294-67026657 GCF_010883055.1 Belonocnema kinseyi | reverse complement strand
ACGCCAATTAGCACAAATGGTAAGTTCCGACAGTGCCTACAAGTGTGCCTACTGGCCGCTAAATGGCAATACCGGTTTCATATGTATACACCTGGTATTGCGAACGTGTAAATGCCTCGAGGTGTAAATGGTCCACGCTTGGCGAAAAATTTCCAAGATTTCTAAGAGTTCCTTAAAGACTTCTCTTAAGATTCGCAGCTCAGCAATCTGAGAACTTTTTTTTTAAAATTTTTTGTTTAGAATTTTCACGAGTTTTGAGGAGATCGCATAGAGTGCAGAAGGAAGAGATAGTGGGGGGGGGGGGGGGGGGGGGGGAGCGAAGTGCGTACAGGCTGTGGTTATCATGGCAATAGTGGGAATATCGAAGAAAAGTCTTCCGAGCAATTGCGAATCGCCACACAAAAGAAAGGGGAGAATAGAGAGAGGAGGTATAGATTATATAACGTATACTTGTAAAAGCGAAAGACAGAGAGATATCCTTGCGTTCGGTATTTTTAAATTTACTCCCTTCACAAAAGAAGTTGCACTTCAAGAATTAATTTTAGTTATTCATGATGATTTCACAGATTTCTTTCAGATTTGTTTTAATAGGAAATAGTTAAATTGATCAAATTCTATTAAAAAAAAACAAGTTCAGACATTAAATCATACACGAAAAAATGGCTATTCAGCGATTTAGTCTTTTTCTTAAAAGTTGTTTTATACAGTAAAAAAACGATTAATATTTACTAAACTAAATATTCAAATACACTGAATAGTTCAGTTTTCAATTTAGAAAGAATAATTTTTATGCAAAATTTTGTAACCTAAAAATTATCTGAAATTATAGTAAGGGTTATTCGAAGTAATGAATATAGGTGATCCCGAAAGTTTTCAAAATAGAAAACAGTGGAATTTTATAACAAAAATATGACTTTTTAATTACATTTTTGAAGTTCCTACAAAGTCGATTAATTTTTCATCAGATGGTTGAATTTGCTGCTGAAAAAAGTTAGATTTTGTTGAATTTTTTCTGTTCAAAATTAATCTTCCTTACTGAGAATTGAACTATTCCATTTTTAGTATAAAATTCATCTTTTTATTGGAAAATTGACTTATTTTGTTGAAAATTCGTCTTTCTCGGTTAAAAATTAATCTTCTTTGGTACAAATTCATGTATTTAAAAAAATTGGCCATTTTCGAACAAAATGATAATAATTCAACAAGATTAAGAATCTTTCAATAATTTTGGATTAAGCTAAACTTTTTCGTTGTGAATTATTAGCATTTTCAAATAAAACATTATTAGATTTCAATGGATATTTACAATTTTCCAATAACTTTAACTTATGTTCGCATGTTTCACCGAAGTTTTCATTTTTGAACAAAGATCCTTAAATATACATCGAATGATATGTCAGAAAAATTTAAAGGTATTGTGGAAACATTATTGTTTAAGCAAATATAAAATTGTTCAAAATGAATATTAATGTATTATTTATACAATTAGAAAATATTTTAAAACAAGTTTATGTTAATAAAGATAATAAACTGACAGGGTCATTTTTAGAAAAAACTTTTTTAAACAAATGGAATTCTTTTACGTAATTAAAAATTAATTAACCAAAAAAGTATATAATATTATATTTAAAAAGGAATTATTTAAACAAATTTAATTTGTTTGAACAATTACAAATTAATAAGCCAATGTCGTAAAAATTCCACGAAAGAAATGGTAATAATTTTATATAAGAAACAGAATTTTAAAAATAAAAATTATCAATAAAACGAATTCCATTTGTTTAAGTAAATGAAAATTAATAAAATAATGTTGATAAATATTCCAGTAGACCAATTCATAATTTTGAGGGAAAAAATCAAATTTTTGAAGGAAAAAAAGTATTTAAACAAATTCCATTTCTTTAAACAATTAAAAATTATTTTAAAAAGGTTAATAAATATTCCAATAGACCAACAGGAATTATTTTTAGTAAAGAAAATAAAATTTTTAAGAAACAAAGATTTCTCTTGTTTAAATAATTGAAAATTAAGTAACCAATGTTGACATATATTCCACTATATCAATATAAATAATTTTAAGCAAAAAAAAGTAGAGAATACAGTGCTCAAAAGGTAGCTTTCATGAAGAATTTACATTTTTGGTTTTAAGGGTAGTTTTCAGGGACTCGTGTTTGTGTGTTCGAGGTGTCAAACCCATTTTTCTGATACATCAAATTCTTAGTTAGATAATTCTCTGTAAGCCTCTATACGAGGGTGGATTCATAAGTTTCCGGCCTGACCAAGAAAAACAACGTTTTTAAGATTTTTTTTTTTTATTTCTCAACATAATCTCCTCCAAGGCTGATACATTTCTCATAGCGGTG
>NC_046662.1:67018157-67024194 GCF_010883055.1 Belonocnema kinseyi | reverse complement strand
AAGCTATCTAAGGATGGTACTATAGAACGCCACCTCAAGGTAGGCCTAGTGGCGCCATCTCTTGGTCAGGCCGGAAACTTATCAATCCACCCTCGTACTTGTCTGTTACATTCTCTAAAACCCTAGAATAATTATTCGAAAAACTCAAAAAAGTATTCAGTTTGTTTGATATGGGACTGCTATTTTGTTCGTTTGGACAACCATGTACTTAGTTGCTGATACTAACTGATTAGTGAGCACAACTAATAGCTAATTAAAATAAAATTAAATTTAAAAAAACGTAATTTCTTTTTTCGGATTTGGAGTTAAATAAAGGGGATCATTGCCCTTTAAAAAATAGCGTTTTTGAGTAACCCTAGTGTTCATGTACTCTGAAATCTAAAGAATCTAAAAGCAGTATACATATAATTTATGAATTGAAAAATGACTGATTAGGTTTCTACATTTCTGAGCAGATTCGTTATTACATGTTCTAATTCTTTCAACCTCATTTCACAGTAAAAGTTTTGCTCGCCATAAAATCTCACTTCCCAAGTTTATAAAACAGAAACACATAGTACACTCATATTTATATGTATGTGTGTATGTATGTCACTGGACTCGGTCCTGTCAGTATAAACATGCGACTTGTCGTGATTTCCTTGATGGATACGGCATTAAGTCGAGTTGAGTACATGACTCGAACGGATCATGACCCATAATAAGTATATTTGCAGAAATGAGTACATCAGGGAATAAGACCTAATATGGAATACCATGTTGCACGCAATATCGGGCAAACCATATTTGGACAAGGCTGTACTAAACTGGTTTTAGGCAAGACTCCGCCCGTGGCTGAACCTTTTATACATACATATATTCACATATCTTCCACTCTGAAAAGGGTCTCTCAGCGAAAAAGTAAAGAGCAAGTCCGAAATCGCGATTGAAAGAAGGAATGAAAAATACCATGAGGGCAATAAAGTATTTTAACCAGCAAGCCTGTCACAGAAAAACAATAGAAGAGATATAACTCAACAATTGAATTCTGTAAAAAAATATGGGGTCGTTCAAAAATTAAATCACACTCCCAGGGCGAGGGGTTAAATAGGATTTTTGACCATTTGTGATGTAGGGAACGGAGGGGTTAATGCAGAATGTAACATCATACATGGGAAATATAAATGCGAATAACCATTGCTTTAAATAAATGAGAAAATAAAAATTATTTATTTTATTTTGCAAGTAAAGCTTTTCCATAAGAAAATACAACTGTTCTTCATTGAAATTTAATAAATTTTAATTAAAAAGTCTACTATTATATCCTTAATTTCTAAATTTTCCGAAAATGTAACAGAAATTGTAGCAACGGTGACTGCATGACACTCATGTGGCATGTTTCTGAAAATTCGGTTACAGTTTAGGAATTTTCAGTTACTGCAACTGAAAATTTCAAGAGGCTGACCATTTTTTTCGGTTCATTAATTTTAATTTAAAACATGTAGTTTATGTTTGTCCTGAGGAAATAAATAGCAAGAAAATAGGAGCGAAGTTCATAAAAACAACTTCGTATGTCTTTATGTTAAAATAGGACATACACTCATTGCACCAAATATATAAACAAAGCTCATCTATTATGACAAAATTTTTAATTAACATATTAATTAGAAATCTTGTTTATAATATAAAAAACATTCCTATTAAAAACTATTAATTTTTATTGTTTAAATGAATATAAACGTGAGGTTATCTTGAAGTTACAAGATTTGCCTCAATTCTTAGACGAAGAGAATTTTCATATTAATTCGATTATTAAATTAATAATAATTTGTTTCTATAATTTTAATTAACAGATATTTTTTGAATGTGCGTTTCTCAAACAGTTTAATTTTTGAGGCATTCAAACTAAAACTTTTTCTGAAATGAATTTTTAGATTATTCTTTAAAGGTTTTGAATTTTTAATTTTACATTATTTTAGTGTTAAATACAAAATTTCATATTAAAAACCTTGATAGTCAGTTTTGAAATTGATAAATTAAAATATGGTTTTGATATTCTTTATTTTAATTTTTAATGTAAGATCTTAAAATTGTAAGATTTTTCAGATTTCCGAATTTTCATGGACAACGCTAAATTTTATATTGTTTTGTGCCTCTTATAGGTTTTAATTTTGCAATCAGAATCGAATTGCTTAACTTTTGAAAAGTATTATTCGCAATTTTTAAAATTATTAATTTTTAAGCAATTTAAATGTAATTCAAATAATTGAAATTTTAATGGGTTTGAGTATACAAAAGTTTTGATATCCTAATTTTTTGTTATTAACATTTTTTCAGTTTTATATTAAGTTCGCATTTGTTTAAGTTTCAATGTTTCAGAGTAAAAATCTGTTCATTTTTAACGTTTCCCATTTAAAATTACTATTCATTTAGACACTTTATTTTTGAAACAATTCAATACATTTTTCATTTTAGAAAAAGTTGTCTAATCAGTTTTAATGATAACTTATAATTTTATCATGTGATAACAATTTAAAATTTTAGAATTTCAGAAGATTTTCCTTTGAAAGATTCAATTTAGTTTTCAATATTGAATTGCTAAATTTTAATCGCTTTGAATCTAAAATTATTCCAATGTAAAATTTTGCAATTTTGAATTATTTAATTTTGAACGCTTTTAATCATAAAGAAAGCAATTTCGATTCCTCTGAATTTTGAATGAGCCAACTGCCGAAATTTCAATCTTAAAATATTCAATTTTTAACTTTTTAACATTGCCATAGTTTTGAAATTTAAATCTAAAATCATGCTTCTTTCGTGATTCTCCAAATCCAATTAAAATTGTTTAATTTTTAGCGCCTAAACTTGGAAATTGTACAATTTTACTACTTTTCTAATTAAATTGTCCAAAATCTTTCGTACATTTCGTTTCAATTTCAGACGCTTTCAATTCAAGATTATTAATTATTATTAATTATGTTTTCAACATATTTAAAACCTTCCTGAATAAAAATGCTTCGACTTGAGTTCGACTTGAATTGTCCCCAATCAAGACATGCTGAAGTCGAAAAGGTCGACTTGAGCATGTCTCAGTTTTTGGACGGAGCCAGACTTCAATTTATGTCTTGCAGACAAGTTTTCATGTCTTGAAGATATAAATTTATCTCTTGAGTCGTATTTTTATGACTCAAACACGTGCGGTTTATAACTTCGAGCGTATACCTGCCCTAACAAAAAGGTTATTCCTAACAGTCATAAACGCTAATCTTTTTTAATGGTGTTTGTTTGACGATGATACCGAAAATGTTGTTTGTTTTTACGTATTTCTAACGGCTTAGGAGCTCCTTCTAGAAAGTAACAATTTTTATTTGTTTGAAGAAAATTTTTAAGGGTTATACTCGCTCAGATCCACTGGTTCTGAAATATTAAATTAAAAATAACTAATTTAATAATTACAAATATTTCATTCATCAATTTTAATCTCATTTATGAGCCAAACAAGGTTCGATAATCTCAGCCAAGACAAGGCTCGTCTTGAGTCAAGTAAACGTCGTCTTAGCCAAGACGAAATCAAGACATAACCAAGTCTAACTCAAGGCGAAGCATTTTTACTCAGTTTATATTAAAAAATTGGTTTAATAATAGTTTTTTATTTTTGCATATTTTCAGGTCAGTAAATAGAAATTCGGAGATAGTAACGCGCGATTTGTGTGCGTGCATTTACTACTAGTGTACAATGAAATGCGCCTCTTTATTTCTCTACATTAGACACAAAAATTTCCTTAACCTGCTTAGGAGATGATTTAAGGTCAGTCAATTTCTTGCAAAAATGTTTGCTGATATTTATCAACTTTCGCAATTGATAATATATTTGAAAAAACGGTGGGTTTCGCAAAGAGAGTTAGTTTTTTTTATAAACCGGGAGAAATGACGAATATTTATAGGGTAACCGGGAGAAAACCGGGAGACGAAAATATAAATAATAATGGCCACTCTGGTTTTAGAATACCAAACATTTTTAAAAGTATAGGCTAAACGTATGAACAAATTTTGTTCTTTTTGAATTAAAATTTTTAATAAATTGGTTGAAAATTAGTCACACCTTACCCTTTCTAGGGCACCCAAATTCTGAAATTATTATCTATATATTTAATTGTTACTCGAGAGTAAACATAACCTCGAACGAATTTTTCTAAGTCCATAAGGGTAAGCTCAATCTTTAATTTACTAGTCATTTAAGACACTAACATTTCTTAAATTTAAAAATAACTTTTCTCCGTATATCCGCATATGTTTACAGTTTAAACAAAGATTCGAGGAAAAGATGTTTTTATATTTAGCTTTATATTTAGCCTAATGGGAACAAATCTTTCCCAACTTTTCAATATAACGAAGCGTATCCGCATTTTTTCAGTGTTCAAAAAACATACCACGAAATAGATTTTTCTTTGACTAAGGTTTCAAATCATGATGATTTGATCATTCTTTTTCAATTCGTCTCTCATGAATTGCGTAAGCGCCAACTAAATAAACATCACATCTGTGATAAGTATCTAGAATAAAAAGGCAGCTTTAGAGATTGAGATATAGTACTTTTGGTTTATATTTGCTAGAAAGTAGATACTGAACCAATTATTTGATAATGAAACCTGTGATATTCTGTTTATTGGCTTTCTGTGTTTTCGAAGTAAGTCACTCACCAATTTTTATAAATGATCAATTATCTAACTAAATAATTAATTTACATATGTGTTTGTGTGTGTGTTTATACTAAAAAGGTAAAACATTAAATAATAGTATTTAAAACAGAATATTTCTGTCCCATTTTATTACGACCGGTTGTCTTTACAGACAGTCTTCACAGATAGCATACTCAAGGAAGTAGACAGGTTACGTCGCCAATGTGTTTACGTACAAATGAAAAGTGTCTACTCTAAATTATTCACTGTTGTTGTGGTCAGTTCGCAAAATAATTTGGTTACCTTAAATATTTATTAAATTAGAAGAATAAACGTTTCTGAATAGTTTTTATTTCCTTTTCTCACTAGGCTGCACTTGACAATGCAGAGAAAAAAGGATTAAATCCTGATGAAGTGTTATTTATTTGTTGGCCTAATGACAAATATACCCAAATCGGTGCAAGCTATGATAACAGAATTTCTCAATGCAATGCGTGTTATAAAGAAGCTGCTACTATCAGGAGTACTGAGGTAGATAAAAAATATTATTTATAATCTATTTCTAACACATTATGTGCCTTTTTTAATCTAGTTTAATATATATTTTTGAAATAAATGTTAAAGCCAAGCAGTTATGAAACATGTTTTGGATCTAATGTTAAACAAAAAACGTTCGCTTAGTCGCTAAATAATAATAGTTGCATTTTTACATTCTCGCCAGAAAAGGTATCAGATTTTTGTAAAATTTGACCCCCTCCCTCAGGTTTTGTCAAATGTCCACGTTTTGAGACCCCCTGAATTCGAAAAACAGGTTTTTACGAATGTGTCTATCTGTATGTCTGTCCGTCTGTATGTCTGTCTGCGAGCACGATAACTTCTGAAAAAATCAGTCTATTAGATTGGCCTCTGGTATACTCTCTTATTGTGCTAAGCTAAAAGTCAAGTTCGTTCACTAGCCATTTTGGATATAACATTTAAAAAGTGAGCGCATTTTGAGTATTTTTTAGACCACTTTTTCCAAATTCAAAAATTTTTTGACGGATATTTATAGTATTTAAAAAGTTGAACAATTTATCCGGAGGACTTTTTCATAAAACCAAAAATTACCAGAGTTAAGCCATTTACCAAATTCCAAAAAACATACAAAAAATCTCAAATGAACCTTTGAAGCCAAATAACGGATAATATGAAAAAAAGGCTAAAGAAGAAAACGTTTGATTTCTAAATGCCCTACAAGATTATCGTAAGAACTTTTTAAATATTCTTGAAAAATCAAAAATTGAAATTTTGACAGCGTAAAAAATAATGGAAAATCCAAAAATTACATTTTTCCATGCAACAATTTCACAGTATTCCAAAGAGTCACAAAGATATAAATA
>NC_046662.1:67016885-67018057 GCF_010883055.1 Belonocnema kinseyi | reverse complement strand
ATTTAGAAGTTCAAAAACGGTAAGGCTGCTCAGTAGACCGGATGTGTAAAGTGTAAGTCACAACAAAACATTGGAAATGAGCAAATTCAGTTTATGCGAATTTTTTTAACGGTACAATGAAACTACGTCTGTTTTAATAGCAAAGTAAGTTATGGATTAAAATAATATACATTTATGGGAATGATATAAAATTTCAGGGATAAACTCAAGTGCGAAGCACGAGATACGTAATGAGAATGTGTTCGTTAAAGCCGAAGGAGCTTTAACAAAAGAGAATTCACAATCACTAAATCACTGTTTTCGATGATTTCACCTTTAGTTTTAAAAAGTCTGAGTAGATTTTTTTTGTTAAGTTTTCTAAAACTCAATATAATTTATTTGGAAAAGAATATAACACCATGACGAAAATATTAATTTCGAAAATTTTTTCGTCCATGTTTGATATATCTTCAAAAAATATTTTTCACCTTAGAATTCATGGGAACGTAATTATGACCTTTTTAACAATGACAAGCATACAATCAATATTTCAAAATTAGTTAGGGCCATGTGACGAGAGGGCCACATGACCAAACCTGGTTCTCAATTTTTCTTTCCCAACTTACTTCTAAACGAAATGAGGGATCACTCTGAAAGTTTAGGAAATGAATTAGGAGGTAATAAAGTCCATGTCTTTGCTTTGTTCCGGAGGAAATTTGGAGAAAAAAAATATCGAAAAAAATACAAGTAGAAGTTAGATCGGTACTTTTTTGTCCCAACTTACGTCCACATGGAATGAGATATCGTGTTGAAAATTTGGAACACTAAATAGAGGGAACGAAGGAATGTGTCTCTGGTCCTAACTAATTGGGTTTATGAACAATGTTTTTTTTATAAGAGAAATACCGACCGTGCTGTAAAACACTGCAAAGAATTTTCAATTTTGTCAATGGGCTAGCTATGAGGTTTATATTAATCCAAGTAGGGAAAAACAATCAAAATTTGTCACAAACATTACACACAAATAATTCAACAACTAGTGTTTGCGCTTTAAATGCAAATAAACAATTTTACATCATTATATAGTACGTGTCTGAGATACCAGGTGTATACATATGAAACCGGTATTGCCATTTAGCGGCCAGTAGGCACACTTGTAGGCACTGTCGGAACTTACCATTTGTGCTAATTGG
>NC_046662.1:67002569-67016785 GCF_010883055.1 Belonocnema kinseyi | reverse complement strand
TGTAGCCAGCGAGGGCGCATACTTTGAATAAAATATTTGTTATCATTCTCTTGAAATAAATGTGTTTTTTTCTTGAAAAAATACCGGTTTCATATGTATACGTCTGGAAAGTATCAGCTGTTTCATAGCAGAACTAGCGCAGCGAGTAGACAATTTCGAACTTCTACGGGTCTGTGGGTAAAACAGATTGCATGATTACTGACAGAGAAAGTTATAAATCCATGGACATAGGAAAGAAGGGACTAGGCATTCCATTGCGGGGGTGATGCAATGAGGGGGGAGGTTCGACACCTTTTGATGTTCCGCGACAAACATGACAGCGCCCACATGTTTATATTTTCATGCATAGTTTGTCGCCAAAAATGCTCGTGCGCATAATCAAATGGCACATTGTAAGATGGCGGCTCTCCCCACTCATGGAATTCTCCCCCCTCCCGTGGATTCAACCCCGCTCGCCAAGTTAGGATGGCATGCCTAGTCCCGTGTTTCCTATGTGCATGTATAAATCAAACTTCTGCTGTAAAGACTAAATGCGTCCCTCGTTAATAATAACTTTCATAAATAAACTTTTTTCTTCCCCCAACTCTTTGCAAGGCCACAAGTGATCCTTTATTATTTATTAACATTTCCCGAAAAAATTTCCGCGTTATTCAAACTTTTATTTTTTGGTATGGATAAACAAATATTGATCTTATGGCTGACTTGATCAGCTGTTATACTTGTTACGTGGCCTTAAGGGGTTAATTTATACAAGCAGTTTTAATCAGAATAAAAAATAATATTCTTTCACTGTTTGCAGCTTGCGAAAGATTGCTGTTATAATGAACTTGCTGCAATGAAAAATGAGGTAAAATTTAATCGTCGTGGTATCATAAAATGTATTGTAAAATGTGTTGCTGAGGCACAAGCGGTTGGGATAAAAGGACCTTTCATAAGACCTCGACAAGGACTTAGAAATGCTCGAAACAACTATAACCAACAGGACTTATTTCAACACTTTAAGGGACCTCGTATTTACTAAACTCATTCAGTCAAAATATCTGCATGATTAAAATTAAAGCAAAAGATTTCTCTAGGTGCAACAATTTTCCTATTTAAGAGAAAAAATCAATTTTTGTGTTTCTTTTTTTTTTAACTATTTGTTTTATTTCTTTTGAGAAAGCTGTGTAGTGATAAGAAATTTCGAAATATGTGTGAGGCTTTGTGTGGACTGAGATTGTATGTAGATTCTCGTTTTTTTTTCGTTGCGACAACTTGAAGACGCTTGCTTATAAATTTATGAAATTTGCAAGGGTCATATTCGCCATTAATATCTCAATTTTTATTGTAGTAAAAATTATCTCATTCACATCATTTCATGTTGATTCAAGGTTAGAAAATATTCCTTGATTCGAGAAAAATCCATTGACCTATAATATTAATAGATTGCACTGACGAATTAGGAAGTTACAGTCATTTATACAATGTGATTATTTAGAAGAGTATAAAGTAATAAATTTTTCATTTCTAACCCTTATATAGTAGTTGTTTCTTACAAAGAGTTATTTACATGGGAGGTTTACCGCAAATTACATTTTTAGTGATAGAATATCACTTAATAAAAATTTTTAAAAAAGAGTTACTGCCGAAGGTTCAGATTATCAGATATATGTATGAGAATCTTATAATTAAATAAATAGAAATGGGTCAGAGAAGGTAAACTGTATTGAATTTTGAAAAAAGAAGAAAAGTTTAAAGATTTAAAAAGCTACATATGTTTTGATCTTCAAGTAGTATTTTTGTTAAAATGTTTAAAATATTGTTTTAATTATAGCAGCCCCACATGGTTGTGCTCTGTTCCAAAAATGTTGAGCCTATTGGGAATGGTGGTTTACCATTTCACCACCTGGTGACGAAAACTGGAACTAGAAAGAGTATGTGCAATTTACAAGATGTATTTTAATTTTCGCATAAAAGTGTTTTTACGATTGTTTTGTAAAGTATAAAGCTATGATTGAATAATAAAAAAAAATCTTTATAAAAAATAAATAGTTTTAGTTAGAATTTCGATCTTATACAATAAAAAAAACATTGTTGTCAAATAGGTTAAAAAATTATTTTACTACATTTTTACGTATTATTGTTCATTTTTAACAATTCCTGTTGTCCTTTTTATACAAATAATTACTAATGGACCATTTTAATATTCTGCATGACTTTTCAAACCATTTTTAATTGTTTAAATAACTATAACTTAACTAAACAACTATTTATTCCTAGAAATATAACAAATAATCCTATTTTCTCAATTAAATGTTACGTTGGTCATTGCTTGGAGTAGTAAATTTTTTAAAAAGCATCATGTTATTATTTGAACAATAATTTATTGTTTATTTACAAAATTTATACAAATTCAGCCAGAGATGTCCATTTTTTTCTGAAAATGGTATCCTATGCTACTTTTTGTTGAATGCTCACATAATCTTTATACGTTTATTCTAATTTTTAACAAATCTTTATTTATTGAAAAAATTTTAATTTACTCAAGCATTTTTTTTTCGATGGATATTAACGAAAAACGTGATATTTTATATTTCAACCCAAAAAGATTTTAATTTTATAACAAAAATAGTTGAATTCAAACAAAAAGGATACATTTTCAACAAAATAGTTTGAATCCTCATCCAGAGGAGATTAATTTTCAATCCAATAGTTGCGATTTTTAGCCATAATAATAAAATTAACTTGAAATTTAGTTTTTTAAAAATTCCCTAACTCCATCAGGTTTCCCCTGACATATCCTGACTTTTTAGAATTATCTGAGCTGTAGCAACTCTGTAATTTAAAAAAGTATATGTTTATTTCTGTCTAGAATGTTTTTTTGTAAAGATATATGTAGTAAGTGTGATATATATTTGTTTAAACAATCAATTTTTTTAATTTTATTGAATGCTCTTGTAATTCTGCACATTAATTATTGAAAATTTAAAATCTTAAAAATTAAAGAATTTTCAATTGTCTATCTAAAAAACTAAACTAAACTAACATATATTTTCAAAATTCAAGGGTTCTCAATTTGGAAGCTTTACAATCGAAAATTCTTGATGAAAATGATGATTTTTTACTTATACATCTTTCAAATAGACGAAATTCCAATTTTAAATCTTAAAAATTGTTTAATTTTTTTAAATTTAAAATATTTATGTTTAGGTCTTCAAAATAGAACTATTTAAAATAAGTATGGAAAATTTCATCATGTTCAATTATACACTTTAATTACTAAAGTGTCTTTAATTGCAAATCTTAAAAATTTAAGAATTTTCCATTTTAAATCTACAAAATTGAATCTCATATTTAAAAAAAAAACATTTTTGAACTTTAACCATTTTCATTTGCAACCCTATACGAAATTTGAAAATTCATATCATTTAATAGAAATTCAATCTTTTTTTGTTAAATTAAACTTTTCTTTATTTGAAATCCAAATTTTGCTTGTTTCATATATATTATATTACATCATTCGTTATGAATTCATATTTTTTCTTGAAAATTAATTTTTTTAAAGGTTGAACCACTTTGTTAACAAATTTTTTTATTGTTAAAGCTTAATAACGGTTATTTTGCATTTTAAAACATTTTCCGGGAACTATACAAGGGCGTTGAGGTTTAAAAATTGAAATTTATTGGTTGGAAATTATTCCAGGAACATTCTTTAAGAAGTGACTGAAATTTAATTTACAAAAAGTCAATAAAAACTACTTATTTTTTAATTTCTTCAAAGGCAGAGCCTTTGTCATTTAATATTTTATGTTAATCGCTAAAGCCCGGAGACGTTTTGTCCTTTTCGAGGTCACAATAACACCTTTTTGCAAACTTTAAATCATAAAAATAATATTTTCATATTTAAAAGATTTCCTGTAAAAATTAACTCAAGAACCGCATTACTAATTTGAATATCGATTGTATACTCGCCATTGTTAAAAAGTTCAGAATTTTGGACTCATGAATTTAAATATTAACATTCTATTCAAAATATATAAAATACAATCAAACTCGAAAATAACACCGCTTTTGTGGCTGGAGGAGGTGTGAAATAAACCCGAGAAACTGCTGCTTCGGATGAAATTTTAACTGTAACTGTCTTCCAAAAAATTGTTTTTTTTTCTCTAAAGATTAAGCTTTTTGGTTAAAATTTAACCGCTTCATTGAAAATTAATATTTTTGTTTTAATTTAATTTAATTTTGAATTTAATCTGAGACCATTCGGATTTTCTAAGAGTATCATGAAAAAAAATTCGCTACAAATTTGAACAAAATCGATTAATATTTAAGGTTGCTTCACATAATTGTTTATTTTCAAAAAATCACGCGCCCTAAATACATTGCTATAAACAAATAGGCATATTCCGTAAAAATATCAGTGACCATGGCTGAAATTTTTTTACTGCGCCCTTAACGATTGTCCTAATAAATAACGTTGACTTAATTCAGAACAAATTTTCATAATAATTAATAATATATTATTAATTATAAAATATGGCTTCGTTAACAAATAATGTTTGAAATAATTTTTATTCTTCCAAAATCTGTAAAATCACAGGCAATAGTTCTACAACAAATTATCTATTCGCTAAGACTCTCGCCATCATTTTTAATTATTATTATTTGTCAGAAAATGTTAGATTTTGAGTTATTTTCCCGAGATGAGTACCAGAAGATACATTTTATCATCATGGATAAGTATATTTCCGAAATTGAATGGGATCAATTAAAACTATTTTGTGCAATTATTCCCTTTTTCACAAAGAATAAATGATCTATAAATAAATAAATAAATTAACTGTATTTGACATCAAATATTACATTTACGTTTTTATACATACGTTTTTAGTTTACTTTGAATATTTTTTTTTATATAGAACATCTTTAGAAATGATCTTTGAAATTATCTTTTTCGATGATTTTATAGATAATTTTCTTCTTATTAAAATACAATTAATTTATTATAAATTACAGTTAATTCATTATTTTATTCATTGATAATTCATTCTGTGGTTGTTTTTTAAATTAAAAAATCTAGCCTCCCAAGAATTTTCAGGTTTACTAAAGAAAAGCTTTAGATAATTGCTGTGTTCAATTTAACCTTCGCAACATTATAATTAACGAAAGTGACTATTTTCTTTTCAGCACATTTGAACGAAATGTTAAAATTGTTAATAACAATGTAACTAAATTCAACGATAATTTATTTAATAAACAATAGAGGCGGACAATGCATTTTCAATCTAAAGCACTGTATGCAATTCTTGGCACCCTCTTGCCAAGAATTGGGTTGTATGTTTTTGCAATGATTTCTATTCTTGGCAATCAGAAACAGTATGGTTATTTTTCGTTTGTTGTTTTGTAAAATTAGAATGAAAGACCAAAGTAAAGGCAAAAACAATATTTTAAAGTAAATGAATGAAGCTGTGCTTAAAAGAATTAAGTAATTATATTTAGTGGTTATGTTATTTAGAAACAAGAATAAATTCGCAACTTAGCGATGTAGAATTAAACACAAATCAATATAATGTATCACTCACGACTAGTTCGTCCAAGAAAATTACTGCCTGATCTATATTTAGAAAAAGAATCTTCGGATGTAATTCTTAACACTTCTGAAAATGTGTTATGTAAATAATAATAAATGGCGACATGAAATTTTAGAAAAAGCCCAAGAAGGTAGAGATGGACAAAAGTTAGAAACCAAAGAGAATTTAAAAGCCAAAGATACTAACAACAGAGAAAATTAATTTTCGAGAAATACTGGTTCTACTAATTCTGCTGAAGAAGTCAAAAGAAGCCGAGGATCACCACCTATGATCTTGAACTAGAGCTATGCTGATAATTAAGTGATTCAAGCCAGACTATTTGTTTATAAATGAAAACTATTTGATAAAAAATATTTCTCTTCACTATTCTCTTCTTAGTGACACTATTAAAGTTTAGTTTCATATGATTCCTTCACCATTTCCTCATCATATGACTGGGATGTCAATAATTGGGTGCACTGTATATATTAGTGTTGCATTTGTCATACATACAATTTTTACAATTAATTTTGTTCTCAAAGCCTGAAGTTCGCCTTAGCCTGCCAACAATTGGGTACATACCCTATAACGTCTTAAGAAAATTATATGTTATTCAAATTCCAATTAAATTCTAATTCCAAATCTTAAATTACATCATGCAGTTTTGCAAGATTCTCATTATACTTTTGATGAAGGAAGGGCGCTGAGAACCTAATGTTCTAAATGACTGATTCCCGATTGATCAATTTCGCAAGACTAATGAGCGGAGATATTATATACTTGCGATCGCTCACTCGCTTGGCAAAATCGATTTTATACGAACCACGTCTCTGGTTATATGCACTGCTGGAACTATAAAAGTTTCGAGTATCGATTTACTTTCATTATAATACAACGCGAAGCATTTAACGATAATTTCTGCAGTCAGCCTTCAGGATCTTTAAATCACGACGAAGATTCCTGTGACATTCTGAAGTGCATGGGGTAAAGGTGGCCATAATGTTACGGCCCGTCTACTGTACTCTGCACACCGTGGAACACAATGCACCTACGGAATTTATAGTGCATCTGGCATGTGTAATTCATTATGCATGCGCCTGCAGGTTTTGATGCAATATTTTTTGACAAATTGGGCAGGAGAAATTTCTTTTTTGAAAGTATCTTCGGATTATTTTTATTGTATAAATAATTGGGGATTGAATTATTGAAGATTGCGGTATGAAGATTTAGTGTTAAGGGGCCGTCCATAAACTACAGTACCAATTTGGGGATCATTCAAAATTTACGTCACACTGCCAGAGGGCGCGGGTTAACAGTTTTTGTGACGATATGTGACACAGGGGCAGTGGGGTTAACGCAGAATGTGACACATAAAACATGGAAAATATACATTCCAATACGATGTTTTTTTAAAATTTTTGACAAAATTAAAATGAGTGGATTTGGGGGGAAAAATAACAAAATTGGACAACTTCCTGGTTCCTATTCACTTATTTTATTCGTTTTTTCCGATTCGATCTTATATCCCAATTTGCTCCTGAAATATAGACTGCTCAAACTCTTTTCCCCATTCTCCTCTTTCCTCCTTTTTAAAATAATTCCTTTTTTAGAAAAACTACTGTTTTTGGTTAAAAGTTAATTTGCGTTTTCTTTGAAAGTCTACTTTAAAGAAACATAAACTTAAAATGTCAAAATATGTAACAAAATTGCACAAGAAGGCTTCGAAATAATGTCAATTTGTGCAATATAATTACACAAAAGGTGTTTAAATAAGAGAAATGTGTTTCTAAAAAACTTTATAATCGACTCATAAGAGGGAGTTATATGAAAATTAAAAAACTGAGGGTAAAAAGAAAAGAGACAACCAAATAACCTCGTTCTTAAATAAAAAATTATTTATCTTTCTTTTTTATGGTACCAGGATCCAACATGTTCCGAGGCATTTTAGGCTTTCTCATTAGTGTTCACCGGGAGAAATTTTCCCAGGAAACTGGTAGAGAATTTTTTATATGCTAAGCTAGTATTAATTTAAAATGTAGATATGAATTTAAAGTTACTCATTGAGAAACTATTGACAATTGTTTAACTTTAATACTTCTGATAAATTTCTTCCTTTGTTTAAACATCCACCTCAAATATTTCTTAATAGTTAAACTCTGTTGTTAAAAATTAATTAAATTGGTTGAAAATTAATGTATTGTTTAAAAATGTTAGCTTTTAAGGTGGAAAGTTGGTCTTGATTGAAAAATAATCTTTTTTGTTTTTTTAAATTGAACTCTTTTGTTGAAAATTGATGTTGAAATTGATGATTTATTATTTGATTGGCAAATTCATTTCTTTCGTGAAAAATGTAACTATTTTGGTGAAATATTGTTTGTTTTTTTTAAATTAATTTTTTTAACTGACATTGTAACGATTCTGTTTTTGGTTGAAAAAAAAATATTTTTAATTGATTAATGATCTTTTCTTGTTTAAAACATAAGTATTTAATTAAAAACTCCTGTATTTTGTTGACAATTTGTCTCTTCTGGTGATTAATTAATCTTCTCGGTTGAAAATTTATCTTTTTGGTTGAGGATTCAAAAATTTTGTTGTAAATTTATATTTTTGGTTTAAAGATTCAACCGCTTTTTAAAAAATTTTTCTTGCTGACTTGAAAGTTCAACAATTCGGTAAAAAATTAAACTGTTTGGTTGAAAATGAACTTTTTAGTAGCAAAATTGTTTTATTTTGATTGATGATTCATCTGCTTTGTTTGGAAATAGAGCTATTTTTTGGAAATGTGTTCAATGCTTGGTTCAAAATTGGTATATTGTTTTAAAATTTTGACTTATAAGATAGAAAATTTAACTTTTTTGGTAGAAAATTGATCTTGCTGGTTCCAAACTAATCTATTTTAGATAAGGACTTAACTATTTTGTTAAGGATTAATATTTTCAGTTCGAAAATTCAGCTGTTTTTTTAGAAAATTTGTCTTTCTGCATAGAAACTTCAATAATTTGCTTGGAAATTAAACTATTATGTTTAAAATTAAATTTTTTTGTTGAAAATTGAAAAGAACATACAAGATTTCAAATGGATTTCTACGAAATTTAGGGAATTTTCAGAGAGCCTCAATAACCGATTTCAAAATTTGCCGAAGGAATTTCAACGGTTTTCAATGCTTTTAGGGCATATCTTAAAATATATTGATTTTTTTTTATTTAAGTATTTATGTTTTTAGTTAGAGAATTAACTTTTTGGTTGAGAATTCTTGAATTTTATGAAAAATTCGTCATCTTTGGTAGTAAATTAATCTGTTTGTTTAAAATTTTATCTTTTTAGTTGAATCTTAAACTTCGTGGTTGCGAAATCTTGAATTTTATTACGAATTCGCTTTTTTTGGTAGTAAATTAATTTTTTTTAATTCATCTTTTTATTTGAAAATTCAACTTTTTGGTTGAGAATCCTTGAATTTTGTTAAAAAATTCATTTTTTCGGTAGAAAATTATTCTGCTTGTTTTGAAATTCATCTTTTTTAGTTGAAAATTCAACTTTTTGGATGAGAATTATTGACTTTAATTAAAAATTAATATTTCTTGGTGGTAAATTAAAATTTTTGTTTAAAACATCTTTTTCAGTAGAAAACTCAACTCTTTGATTCAAAATCCTTTAATTTTGTTACAGATTCGGCTTTTTTATATGAAATAATATTTTTGTTAAAAAATTAATCTTTTTAATTGAAAATTCAACTTTTTGGTTGAGGATTCTTGAATTTTATTGAAAATTCGTTGTTTTTGGTAGTTAATTCATCTTTTTGTTTAAAAATGTATCTTTTTTAGTTGAAAACTGAACTTTTTGGTTGAAAATTCTTGAATTTTGTTCATAATCTTCCGGTTTATAATCCCTGAATTTTATTACAAATGCGTCTGTTTTTTTTTTGTTCGTAGATTTATTTTTTGTTTGAAAATTACTTTTTCAGCAGAAAATTTAACTTTTAGCTTGAAATTTGATTGATTTCTTATTGAGAAATCTTCTTTTATTGTATAGTAGATTGATATTTTTGTTTAGAATTCATCTGTTTGCTTAAAAATTTAAGAACTAGATTTTAAAATTGAATTACTTTCCTAGAAATACATTTTTTGGTTGACGATTTAAAATTTTAGTTGAAAATTCACCTCTTTGGTTGGAAATTTAATTGCTTTTTTAAAAATTCCTTTTTTTTACTTAAAAATTACATTGGTAATTTAAAGTTTAACTATTATATTTTAGTGTAAAATGGTTCTTTTTCAAGTAAGGATTCAACTTTTATTGAAAATTGAACTTGTTTGTTAAAAATTCGTTTCTTTTGTTCTTAACAATTAATCTAATTTAGTTCAAAATTCAACTTTTGGTTTGAGAGTTCTTGTATTTTGTTGGAAATTCGTCTATTTTTGGTATATAAAATTAAGTTCTTAATCCAAATTTTATATGTAAGATTTGATAATTCAACTTTTTTGTACAGAAAATTCGTCATTTTGTCTTGAGAGTAATTTAGCAACAAAAAAAACTATTCAGTAGAAAATGCGTTTTTTCAAATTGAAATGTTTTTTTTTTCAATTAAAACTTTAACTATTCCATTTTTGGTTAAAAATTTACTTATATTAGTTTTAAAATTAATTAATAGATGAATTAACTGTCACCGAAGATTCAATTAGGAACATTTCAACACTTGCACTAATAATAAATTTTTTATTTTTCTTCTGGATTTATTACCGAAGTTTATAATTCACCACTGTGTCAGCTACGGATGATCCCGAAGTGGTTAAGAGCATCAGACCGGTAATCTGAAAGACCTGGGTTCGGATCCCAGCGGAGTTTGAGAGCAATTTTTTCACAATTTAGTAATAAAATCAATATTAAAAAATATTGATTTTAGAACAGTGGATAAAAACAATAAACATCAAATTATTTAATTATATAATATATGCGTAAAAAAGATTAAAATATTTTCTCTAATGTACATTTTTACAACATTATAGTCCCCGAACTTGTAGTGGGAGACGCTTCGCCTCGAGTCGGCAGTAGGAATGGATTCTTATCTTTTGAATCAGGAAAAGAATACACCGCTGCTTGTTGACCCACCTTAGTTGGCCCATGGATGTGATGGGATTGGCCCGAGCACTTATCGCGCATATACCTCTTTTGGTAAAATAACTGCCGCGCTTTGCAAAGCTATCAACATGTTTGGCGTCTGCGCATCTGAAACATTTGCATTAATTTTACAGGGAGAAAACATTTTTTATGGCTCGCAACTGTTGCAAAGGAACTTTCAGACTGCGATGAGAGAAAAAGATTTTGCTTTTCGAGAACCGAGTCGAGAACAATTTCCGACAATCCGGTCTTTGTTTCGTAAAACACTATAATTGGACTGAAAATACGAAACCTGATTGTACTGCCAAACGAAAAAGTTATTCATTTAATTGACTTCAGTTGTCGCAGTCTATACTCTTTTCCCCCCTTTCATCGAAAAATATCGATGTTGAACAAAAAAGTTAATTTTAAATTAAATCTTTAAACATTCTAGCAAAATAGTTGAGTCTAACACAAAAAGATGATTCGCGTCAAAATAACTACATCTTTAAAGGAATGATATTTATATAAAATCGTTAATAATCATCAATAAAAAATAAGCTTTCAAAAATGTAATTTAACTTTTAAGCAAATAGTTAAATTTTTAAATCTAAGTTTTTTTCTTCAGAAAAACGTTAAGTATCAACAAAGTGTAACAAAAAATTATAATTATTTTTCTACAAGAAAATACGAATTTCCAACTAAAATTATGAATCTTCATGAAAGAGTTAAATTTTTAACCAAAAAAGATTATATTTCTACCGAATCGGATTTTTCCAAATTTGTGGATTTAAAAAAAATTAATTTTGAACCAAATAATAAAATTAGTGACCAAAATTTCAAAAAATGAACGATTCTACAAAAAATAGTTAGATTTTGTAATTGCGTTTTATTAATTCAGTTCGCCTTTAAGTAAGAAAATGAAAAACGATATAGAAAAATTAGTTTTAGGTTTTAGAAATTATTTACGTATTATCTACGATTAAAACCAAAGAATGATGCTTCCTAAAAAAATGGTCTAGAGAAAATTTATAAATCTTTTTAAGATGAAAATTTTTTGTTAATATATCTTTTCTCACATAGCTTGACCGGAAGACCGATTTTTTTTATTTTGAATGTGATTTTTCTGAATAAAAAGCAAAACAGCATTTTATTAGAAAATTGTTTAAGAAAAATTATCTATCTTTTAGAGATAAACAATTTTATTTACTGAAGTTAACATTAACATAATACCGAAAAATGGCATTTTTTAATAACATGCAGATGCCTCGCGATTATAGAAACAAAATTAATAGTCTATGAAAACAGAAAAAGGTGGTTTTTTAAATAGTCATTTTTTTAAAATCATTTCTTTCTAGCTCTTCTTATCAGTAGAAAGTACTCAAGCGTTGAAGTTTTTTAAAATTTTTAAGCTGAAAAAATTGAAAATTTCTATTTTTTTCGTTGAAAATTTTACTAGTAGGTTAAGATTTGAACTTTTTATCTGAAAATGTTACTTATTGGTATAAAATTAACAATTTTGTTTGAAAAATCATATCTTAGGTCTAAAAAGTGAACCGTTCAGTAGATAACTGGTCTTGTTGGCTTCAAAATTGAACAGCTTTATGAAAAATTTGTTGTTTTTGTTTGAGATTAAGTGTTTGATTTGAAAATATCAGCAATCCATTTTTGGTTAAAAACTTATCTTTTTTACACGAAAATTCCACTATTAGTTCAAAATTAATTTATTTTGTCGAAAAATCGTCTATTTGGGTAAAAAGTTAATTCTCTGTGTTGAAAATTTATCTAATTCGTTTAGAATTCAAATATTTGGTTAATAATGACTTTTTTGCTTTTATTTCATTCTTTATCATTTAAAAATTATACTATATCATAAAAAATTCATATTTTTGATAGAGGTTGTAACTATTCGGTTAAATTCTTACTTAGTTAAATTCAACTGTTCAAAAATTCTTTTTTTTTTTAATTAAGTTCTTTAAGCTTAAAATTAAATAATTACATTTAAAAAAATTCAATTCAACTATTTGATTAAAATTTCATCGTTCTTGATTGAAAGTTAACTATTTTGATGAAAATCCATCTTTGCAGGCTTAAAAGTTAGCTGTTATCTAAACCAATCGATCTATTAATTTCAACGCTTAATTATTTTTTTTTAATTCGTCTTTTTGTCTAGAATTCAACTATTTTGTTGATACGGCCTTTTTTCTTTCATTTCATTCTTCATAAGTTAAAAATTATATGATTTGGTAGAAAATTCATTTGGTTAAAAATTTATTTTTTTGAAAGAGGTTTTTCTTCGGTTAAAAGTTATTCTTATCTGGTTAAATTGAACTGGTTAAAAAAAAATTAAAAAATAAGCTTTCAATCTTAAAATTGAATATTTTAATTTTTGGTTAAAAATTAAAAATTCGACTATTTGGCAAAAAGCTCATAATTTTTTATTGAAAGTTTATTTTCTTGTTAAAAATCTACTATTGCCGGCTTAAAAGTCAACTGTTATCTAAAACAGTCGACCTTTCAACTTAAAAAATTAATTCTTTTGTTGAAAATTCCTCTTTTTGTACGGAAAAAATATTTGTTGTTAAAAACTTGTCAGTTTGTAGAAAATTAATCTTATTAGTGAAAATTGAACCATTTGGTAAAAAATTTAACTTTTTGTCCAAATATAGTCCTTTTGGCTTGAAAAATTACCTTTCATCGTAGAAAAATTGATTAAAAGCTGAACGAAAGGAATTAATATCTAACTACTGATAAAAATACATATTTAAAAAATCTAAACATCAACATTTTTGAATCTTTGATCTTCTTCAATGTTTCTATTCTGTATTTTTACCCGTAAAGAGTTCCGAACTGTTCAAGTAAAAAGTTCTGAACTGTTTCTGAACTGTTCTGAACTGTTTAATTAATATATGAGATATTCTTTTAATCCCACTTCTCTGAAAAAGATTCAATTTTTCACATAAAATTGGCCTACTGAATTTACTTTGAAAGATTTATTTCTTCAATAGTTTTTATACATGTTTGTAAAAAGTATATTTTGATTTATCGAAGAAAGATAAAAGAACATGAATTGTTTCGACTTTTTCAGCCATTTAAAGAAAGAAGATTGGAACCGAAGAATTTTTATCAAAGCATGAATCCAAGGTACATCTTTAGACCTTTTCTCATCCGTAAATCACCGACAGTTAATTAAGTGTAATTATGCTACGCACGCGCGATTTTACTACGGTGCTACGTTCTAGAACATAGAACTCCTTCCAGAGTTCTTAATTAACGAGATCTCTTCTTTTCCGGATTTGTGGGATACTGAACCGAGAAAAATTCTCTGGGAAAAAATTATTCATGAATTCCGATTTCTTAAGAAATCTGAGAGATATATTAATGCACTTAACTAATTTTGCTCCTTTCTTTTTCGTTTCAGAGTTAGGACTTCAAAAGGTGGTGATGTTCTAGAAAGGCCAGAATGGTAGAATTTGAAATATACCAGGTGTATACATATGAAACCGGTATTTTTTCAAGAAAAAAACACATTTATTTCAAGAGAATGATAACAAATATTTTATTCAAAGTATGCGC
>NC_046662.1:67001191-67002469 GCF_010883055.1 Belonocnema kinseyi | reverse complement strand
ACGCCAATTAGCACAAATGGTAAGTTCCGACAGTGCCTACAAGTGTGCCTACTGGCCGCTAGATGGCAATACCGGTTTCATATGTATACACCTGGTAATTCCGTATATTGTATCACTTAGGCTAAATGATTCAAATTCATTTACTCTATAGCAACTCTCCAAATTTACAAAGACTGGCAATCGAGAGGTCCTGGGTTCGCGCCCAGGGTTTGAATTTTTCCACATATTTCATCAAATCATTTTTGAAGTTACGTTAATTATTATTAAGCCTACGAAAGGAATAAAAATTATAAATATTGTAATTAGGATTAATCTCGAATACCACATTAGTGAATTAAAATAAATTACAAAACTGAGCATTATGTAAATTAAAATTTGATTAGATTTGTGGAATATAGGTATTTTATGAGTAATGGCGGTAATTTAAGTGCATTTAGTAAATAATATACTTATCATGGAGATACAAAATTAGCAAAAGCTCGAGAAGCTACTTTATCTATCGTAGTTACGTGACTCTATTAAGGAAACGTTCTCAGCTGAGAGATTAAGAAAGGAGCTCTTGCTGCAAGTTGATTACTTTTCTTTTATCATTCCTTCATCTCAGTTTATCCCGCTACAATTTGAAATAAATTTTCCATATTTGATTATTATAATGGCAATAAATAAATATGTTTTAAATATAGGTCAAATAAATGTGCAGAATTCCTGAAAATAAAACCAAGAATCGAACGACCAAATTTGGACAACCACCAGAAAATGTTTCTATTGAAATTTGGAAAAAGATTTTAAAAATTTCCTACAAAAGAAAAGAAAATAATTTTACTCTTTGGACAAAAATAAAACAAAGAAAAATGAGGAAAATAAAAAAACCAAGAGGAATGAAATTTTTTTCCAGAATTCTGCACATTAATTTGATGATTGAATGTTAAATAGGATTTTAAACTTTATTTTAATCCCATATAAATTTCTTTCATTTTAAAGGTCAAATAATCAAAATCCAGAGTGACCACTGACGGGGAAAACCAGAAATTAGTTTGGAAATTTCTGGACCGGGAAAGTCTTAGAATTTCTTTCAAAGTCAGGTTTTTATGAGATTTGTTTTTACTTTTGCAATAAATTTGGATCTGCTCTTGAAAAAAATGTATTTAAAATTACATCTCGCGTTACCAAGCAACAACGATAAAATATCGACGATTATTTCATATTTTATATTTTAAATTTAATGTTTTGTTAAAAAATAATTTTTTTATACCATATATTTAAGACTTTAGAGGTTTT
>NC_046662.1:66992209-67001091 GCF_010883055.1 Belonocnema kinseyi | reverse complement strand
CTTTTTGCTCAATATTTTCCAAAAAATACCTTTTTTTTTGTTCTTTGGCTTAAATAAGAACTAAATTAATGGAACCCAATGAAAAAATTCAAATATTTTTGGATTCTAATTTAATTTGTTTAAATTGAAAAGTGTACCTTTATGTTTTGGGTCTAGATATAAACTTAAAAAATGTTTATATTTTGTTGAAAATTTAATTATTTTAATAAAAATTCAAGAGTTTCCTGACCAGGTTTGTTGAAAATTCGTCCTTTTTAAAAAAATATATCCTTCCAGATTGAAAATTCATCTTTCTTGGTTGTAGATTCATCTGTATTGTAAAATATTCGTTTTTCAGCTTCAAATATTTGGTTAAAACTGCGACAGTTGTTGGTTGAAGTTTAATTCTTTTTTCAAAATTCGATCATCTGTGTAAAGATTGATCTTCATGAATTGAAAATTAAACTATTTTGTTAAAAATTACAATTGTTTAAAGTTGACTCTTTTGCTTGAGATTTCGACTGTTTGTTTAGAAATTCATCTTTGTGGTTTGAAAATTTACTTTTTTGACAACATTTTTCATTTTGGTTTCAAAAAGTAAATATATAACTTTTTACTTGAAGAAAAATAAACATTTTCTTTGTTGTTCAAAATTCTTTCTTTTTTTGTAGAAAATTCCACTATTTTCTTAAAAATCCAAGAGATTTTGACTTAAAAGTACAGGAATATGGTACCTACGTTAATTTTATAAAAATATTTCCCCTATTTTGCGACCATTTTTTTTAAATCGCCTTATTTCCCTTGTTCTAAGAGCATTTTGGGCTGTCAAGTCTCAAATTACTTTAAAAATAATTTACATTTTATATTTGAACTTGTAGTTTTAAAATTTTTTATTCTTTTCACATTTAATACAATAAAGCTATTAGTATTATATCATAATTATTATAAATGGCTAAAAATCGAACGGGAAAATTTAATTTATACCGGTATAAAGTTAATTTAATTTTCCCGGTATACCGGTATAAAGTTGCCATTCTGGAAACATAAGGATTTGAATTTTTGTATGAATTTAAATTATGGTTACAACAATATACGACATGATCATTTTTTAAATTTTAATTACAAGTTTACAAGTACAAAGTTATGCCAAAGTTAGGCGGGTCGGTTTCAGGTCTCAAACGCCTGTTTAAGGGCTAACATCCTTGCTTCTGTGTATGAATGGTAGTATCGTAGAACAATATATTCAGTACATTTTTGACTATTTCAAATAGTTGAGAGGAAATATTCTTAACTCTTAAATATTACCGTAATTTCTGATTTGCAAAAAAAAATATTATATAAAAATAAGTACAAACCTATAATTTTTTCTATAATGAATTTCATATGATTTTTCCAGGATAATAGGAAATCCATTATAGAAAATCATGGTACAGAAAACAATTATTTTTTAATCAGAATTAGAATGAAGAATAGAAATATATTGAAGGAATTAATGTAAAAAGTGGATAAACAAACAATTCAGGGATTCACAAAATTAAAAAAAAATTAAAAGATTTCATAAAATTATAAAAAATTGTTAAACATTTCAAAAGATTTAAGCAAAATTAAAGAGTGTACCAGAGATTTCAGGGGATTTTAACAGATTACAAAATTTAAAAATATATTTCAGTAGATTTCAATGGATTTCAAAAGGCCTTCTCAAATTTTATGGGATTACGAGGGATTTTACTATATTTAAGGGATATTATAAATATCAAGGGATTTCAAAAGAACTTAAAATGTTTAGGTTTTTGTTCATCATAAGAAACTCAACAGGATTTTCAAATTGAATTTTTTCTTAATTCTATAGGATTTCAGAAAATTGTAAAGAACTTGAGAAAAGTATTCGGGGTATTAATAATATTTAAAAGATTTTATGGAGTTCCAAAGAATTCATAAATAATTTTAGAGCATAAATCTTATTTTGCGGGACTTTCAGGGATTTCTAAGGATACTTGCGGATTTCACAGTTTTAAGAGTTCACAATATTTAAGGAATTCCTTAGGATTTAAAAGTAAACTGGAAGATTTCAAAGAATTTCTAAGGATTACAACGAATTTTGAAGCTATTAGGGTTATTTTATTCCTAAGATTTCAGAAAATTCCCATGACATTTAAAAGATTTCAATAGATTTAAACGGATTTCTAAAGAACTTCAGAAAATAGATTCAATGAAATAAAATTTTAAGGGACTTCTAGGGATGTCCAAGAATTTTTGCATAATTCAGAGATTTTAAAGAATTGCATTATATTTAAGAAATTCATAGGATTTAAAAATTCAAATACTTTAAGGGATATTACGGGATTTCAGAAAATTTCAAAGACTTCATGATTTTTTAAAGAAATCTTGAAAGATGTTACAAATTTCAAGATGTTTTACGGAATATTACTCGATTTTCGTAGGACTACTCAGGATTTCAAGGAATTTCCAGAGATTTTTAAGCATTTAGGGTATTTTAAACAATTTGAAGGAATTAAATAAATACCACAGACTTCAAGGGACATTACAGGGTTTCAGATGATTTCCTAGATTTTTTAAGAAATATTGAAAGCTATTACAGATTTTAAGATGTTTATGTGTTTTTCTTTTTTTTAATAGGGATTTTAAAAGATTGAAGGGATTTTGTCAATTTCAAGGAATTAAAAGAGATTTTCAAATTATTAAGTTTCTTATAGAATTGCACCTGATTTCAGAAAATTTTAAAGGATTTTTAAAAAGTAGCCAGCAAATCAATGATATTTACAAGGTTTCAATTAATTAAACAGATTTCTATACAACCTTAGAAAATATATAAAATTTAATGAAATTTCAAGGGGGTTCAAAGCATTTAGGGCATTTTGAAAGATTCGAAAAATTTAAGAAAATTTCAAAGATTTCAAGGGATATTACGGGGTTTCAGAGGATTTCAAAGATATTATCATTTTTAAAGAAATTTCGAAAGATATTACAGCTTTTATGATGTTTTACGGAATATTACTTGATTCTAGTGCAATTACGAGAGATTTCTTCATATTTGAGGGATTTGATTAATTTCAAGGATTTCAAAGGATTTCAGGCTTTTTGAAATTCCAAGGAATCTAATGTGATTTCCAAACTTCTTTAGGTTTTTCAAAGAACTTTGTAGTGAGTTCAGAAAATTTCAAAGGATTAAAAAAAAATAATTTAAGGAAATAACTGAAATGAAATTTTAAGGGACTTCTAGCGATTTCTAAGGATTTGCCCATACTCATGGAATTTATAAGATTTCAAAATAAATCGAGAAAAATATTAAAAGATTTCAAGGTATCAGATAATATTAAATAAGATTTTATGAAATTAGGGATTTTAATGATTATTTCTGATTTTTTATAAGATTTCAATCAATTTGGCAGGAATTTTGAGAGATATAACGGGTTTCAAGGTATTTAACGGGATTTCGATGTTTGCGGGAGTTATATATGGATTTCAAACAATTTTAGAGTTCAAGAATTTAACTAAATAAAAAAATTTGTGAGGTATTTCAAATAGTTTTCTATGTTTTCAGAAAATTCTAAATGATTTTAAAAGGGTTCCTACACGAAGAGAAATTTCAGGAGATTCATTAACGGCACCATTCCTTGATTTTTATTAAGCTTTGGCGTGAGAACTAAGATCTCGGAACCCTTCCTTTTAATGCATAGGTCTCGAAGTTTCAGGCATTGGGACCCGCCCATTTGTTTCTAGGTCTCGAATTCTATGGTTTTAGATTTACAGACCTTTAAAGATTTTTATAGATTTACAAGATTTCAAGCGATTCAAAAAGACTGACGATTTATCTAGGAATCTTGAAGGATCTCAATATATTTCAAGGGGTTCCCCTACATTTAAAAACTTTTGAAAGGATTTCACGCAGTGTTATTCAATATTTTTATTTTGTTTCCAGATTACAAAAATAGTTAACCTCTAGATTTAATATTCTAAAAGTTGCATGAAACTATTTTGTTCATATTTTTCAAAATCTGTACTAATATTGAAAATATCTTGATTTTATCACGTAGGTTCTAGACTTGCAAGGGTGGCAAGGACGTAAAAAAATTAATTAAAGTAGGCGCCGCGCGCCTGCAAAACAGGTTTAGGAGGCCGATGAAGACGTTAATTAAGTCTTACAAACCCCACCCCATTCATACTATCTCTCTTCTACTCGCCCTACATTCCACTTTTTCTCCTTCATCACTCAATACTCCCCTTTCCCTACTTCCCCACCTCAGAATTCCTCTCGTTTCCTGAACCTTCATTTCCCCTCATTTCTTCTGCTCCTTCACTCCTACTTTCCATAATTCCCAAAGTTCTCCTCTCATCACTTACCATACTGCCCCTATCCTTTCTCTGTCACATTATTTCTCCTACTTCCTTATTCTCAATTTCCACTATTTCGCTTTCATTTTTGCCCATACTCCCTCACATTTCGCAAACTTCCCCTCCCCTCATTTCTCCTCACTTCCCATTCCATAGCTTCTCTTTCCATTATTTCCTCTTTCTCAACCTCCCCAAATTTTCCCAAGCTTTAACTACTTCCCACCTTTTTATTTTCTCTCATTTTTCTTCACTGTTCCTAATTCACCTCCCCTTCCATCCTGGACCATACTTTCCCTCCCCTGATTTCCCCATACTTTCTCTCCTTCCCTCCCGTAATTTCACTATTTTCTGTCACATTACTCACCCTTAATGTTCCTACCTTCATTTCCTAACACTTCCCTACTTTTTTTCCTCTCATTTCTTATCATTTTCTCTATTTTCTACTACCTCGCTTTCCCTTCTTTCCATAATTCCCCTACTTCTACTCTCATAAATTTTCCTTACTCATTCTACTTTCCATGCAATAATTTACCCTTATTTCCCCTACTTCCCCTCCCATAATTATTCGTCACTTCGCCTCGTTGGAACGGACGGATACTAGGGTGGCCCTTATTTTTTACTTTTCGAATTTCTCTACTCTCATCACCCAGTTTTGTTCGAATGCCTAAAAAAAATCTCCAAATCTAATATTTGAACGCGATATTATGTTACAAATAATTCCGTGTTTCAGTACATTGTTCAGAATTTTTCAGAGAATAAGAATATTTCATAAATTTTGAGGTTGAATAATTCTAAGCCACTCGTATGGGTCCACAAGGAAAACCCTATCAGTGAAAAATATGAATTTTACAAAGATTGCGATTTATTGACGCTTTTTTAAAGTTAAAAAAAATCATTAATCAGTAATTTAAGAATACCCAGTCATTTGTTAACTAATATTCAATTATTTAAAAAATGTTAATATGTTCATCTACGACTACTTATAATAAAAATATTGGTACTTAAAAATATTAAAATTTGTCGAACATTTAGTGAGATAAAATGTTTCTCCTGCTTTTTATTATTAAAAAAAATTAATTGTTTAAACAATTTTTTTTGTCGCAGGCTTAAGATGGTTACTGCCCAACATGTCGAAGCCAATTTTTGTAAGGATTGGATTTTATTTTGATTATTTAACATGGGGCTGTCCCGGTATATATCATCAATCACGGACGCATTTTTATAATGCAATCAAGTGATTTGATGAGAGCAGTGTGACCCGACATACTTGAACAAAGCATGGTTTTTACCCCATCATTGGCGGACTGGGTTGCAGTCAAGTAAATGATGGGGGGGGGGGGGCCTACAGCTTAAGGCGGGTTCCGAACCACCAGAACCTCGGTAAAAGTACATAGAAAAATTTCCAGAGGTACCGGCTCAGGGATTGAACCCCGGACCTCTGAGGTGAAGTCCGAGCGTCTAACCAAGCGAGCTACCGATTATTATTTTTAATTATTATTATTACAATAAAAAAACATGTCTGTGTTGAAATGTTATCACAGGCATATACTGCCCAACATGTCGAAGGCATTTTTGGTTAGAGATGGATTTTTATTTGATCATTTTTGCACGGGGCTGTCCCGGTATATAGCATCAGTCACGGACGCATTTTTATAATGCCATCAAGTGATCTGATCAGAGCAGTCTGCCCAGACATATTGGACAAAGCCTGGTTTAACCCCATCATTGACGGACTGGGTTGCAGTCAAGTACACGATGGAGGGACCTACAGCTTAAGGTGGGTTCCGAACCACCAGAACCTCGGTGAAGGTACATTGAAAAATTTCCAGAGGTATCGGCTCAGGGATCGAACCCCGGACCTCTGAGGTGAAGTCCGAGTGTCTAACCAACTGAGCCACCAAGGCTATTTTTATTTTATTAATTATTATTATTATTTTATTATTATTATTAGGAATTATTATTATTATTATATATGTGTTTTTATTAAACTTTTACTCGAGTAAACCCGGTGATACATCATAGCCACGGACTAAGTCAAGTGACTGATGAGATTAGAATGTTATAAGTTAATTCAAATAATTTAATACGATGGTTGAAACCTCCTGCGATGATGTTGTAGGTATACAATTATGAGCGGCCACGAGCGTTGGAGGTGACAACAGTCACCTCTGGATGCTTTCTGGATGCACTATTAAGCCATTTCCCTTTCGGGGTAGGCTTGACTCACTCGTTACGGAAGGGAGTAATGTGAGGAAGGGATATACAATTTTTAGATTGATACAGAATTCTCGTGTTAATTATTTAAATAACACGATCTTCCCGCAACACTGCTCCGACCCAGGCTGCTGATCAATCTCTCTAGCCATCACCCCAAGTGAAGATCCTCACAAAGTCGTCATGCGAGATAAAATATATAACTAAACAAATACGTATTATTTAAATAATTTGTAAATTTATTTAAACAAATTATTGTATTGTTATCATAAATAATGCACAAAGTCTAGAAAATACGTTCATTTCGCGAGTCAACTGAAAAAATGTAAACAAATGAAAATTGTTTAAACAATTAAATATTACTTCACAAATAACTGCGTATTATTTAATTCCCGGTTAATGATTATTATTTTTCTAACGTTTGAAAAGCGTCAATAAACCGCAATATCACGTAGAATTCAAATTTTTCACTTATGGGGTTTTCTTTGGGTACCCTTAAGAGTGAATTAAAGTTATTCAATCCCAACATTTATGATTGATTTTTATTCTCTGACGAATTATGAACAATATACTGAAACACGAAAGTATTTTTAACATAATTACGCGTTTAAATATTGGATTTCTAAAAAGCTGAGTTTCCCGCTTGTTAAATCAGTGGGAAACTTCATGGTCTTTGCGCCACCACTAAATACTAACTGAATTTTCTCATATATGGAGATTTTTTTTGGGCATTTGAACAAAACTGGGCGGGGGGGGCAGAGAAATTCGAGAAAAAATCCACCAAGTATAAATAAAAACCACTCTAACGGATACTCTACCAAAACTATAAGGGTTTCTAACCTGGGATACGAGACCTTTAAAAGTGAGTAAATTATAAGGGAGAATATGTTATGCAGTCCCCACATGAATTGTTTAAAATCTACGCTGCTAACTGATTTAAACAAAATGAGAATTCGTGACAAATGAATGAAAGGAGGGTAATGAATAGAAGATGAGGGTTGGATCTGTATCATCATTGTTCATTATGCAAAACCAATTTGGCATATCAACGTTAACAATGACAAGCATAGCAGTTAAATATTCCAGATCTTCTTGGCATCCAATTTATTGTCCGTTCGGTCCTGCTTCTGACGTTTTCGGATACATTACTGTACGAGCACGCGTTCGTAATCTATATACTGATCCTCTGGTACACCTAACTCGACCTACGAGAATTGCAACAGGTTGTCATCGTGAGACAGGCTATATATGCGAAGCCCTAAAACAGTGGTTCCCAATCCCAATCTGTCGAACTTCTAACCACTAAGATATTCAATTTCATTCTTCATAAAAATACCATCGAACAGCATTTAATTCAATGAACTTTTAATGGATTTAACGACTCCTTTATTCGTACCAAAAATACTGACTTACTACTCTTTTCAAATTGCGTTTCGATTAAACTTTAATTTTAATTTCAATTTCAATTTCAATTTCAATTTCAATTTCAATTTCAATTTCAATTTCGATTTCAATTTTAATTTCAATTTCAATTTCAACTGATGTATTTTGTTGTGAATGCGACTTTTTTGTTAGCAAATTAATCTTTTCGATTGAAAATGTACTTACTTGGTTCGATTTTGAACTTTGAATTTTTAATAATTTTAATAATTTTGAATTATGTTATGTTTAGTTGAAAATTAATCTTTTTTTGTAGAAAAATTATTTATAAAAAATTCATCTTTTTCGAAAAATCTCGTGTTTTCACTTAAAGATTTGACTATTTGACTGAAAACTCAACTGTTTGTGGTTGAATTTTATTAATTTATTTTGAAAATTCAACTTTGTACACAACAAATTTGTAGATCCTTTTTTGTTTTGTTACACAACTTTTGTCTATTAATTTTTTTACGTACCTTATTTCTTTTTTCCAATTTTTTAAAAATATTTTAATAACGGGAAGATAGATGAGGAATTAGATAGACGAATAAATGAAGGTAAGAAGGTTATTGGTAAAGCAGGCTCCCTTATCAGAAGTAAAAATATATCAAATAAAGCTAAAATGGCAATACATAATTCTATATTTGTACCGACTGTACCATACGGTAGTGAGACATGTACTTATCAAGAAAAAGATAAGAGTAAAATTAACGCAATTGACATGAGATTCGTGCGCATAATATGCGGGAAAACCCTGATGGACAAAGTGAGTAACGAGATAATTCTAAAAGAATGTGGTGCAGAAGAGACGCTAGTAGATACAGTCTGTCAAGTTAAAGCGTGGGTAGCTTTACTCGCAGTCGGTAAGGTGTATCGACATGATTTTGGTGTCAAAATATTAAGAAGAGCTCCCTCTT
>NC_046662.1:66971719-66992109 GCF_010883055.1 Belonocnema kinseyi | reverse complement strand
GAGGGAGCTCTTCTTAATATTTTGACACCAAAATCATGTCGATACACCTTACCGACTGCGAGTAAAGCCACCCACGCTTTAACTTGACAGACTGTACATGGGAAAGAAATCGGTTAAGATGGTTCGGACATGTTGAGAGAATGCCAAATGAACGACTAACGAAACAAGTGTATGAAGGTAGTGCATGAGAGCCTGCATGAAAAAATGCATGGACATAAAAGAAGCTAGAGAAGTATGCCAGGACAGGAAAGTATGGCGGCAAATAGTTAATAAAAAGAGTGTCAGTAGAGTGAATGACGCCTGAAACAAAAGACCTTGGCAACTATTGGACCCAAGTGGGGAACCTTACATAACGACTTCGTGAGGTTCTTCGCTTGGGGTGATTGCTAGAGAGATTGATCAGCAACCTGGGTCGGAGCAGTGTTGCGGAACGAACGTGTTATTTACTTAAATAGCACGAGAATTCTGGATCAATCCGAAAAATCTCTATCCCTTCCACACACTACTCCTATCCCCTACCGAGTGAGTCACGCCTACCCCGAAAGGGAAATGGCTTAATGGTGTAATAATAATAATATAAGTGAGTAACGTTTGTCTTACCATTCTTTTCTTAGCTTGTGTCGTTTGTTCAGAAATTAAATTTTTTTATGTTCAATGTTATGTATCCGGTCAAAACAAAAACTGTGTGTTCGATGAAAAAATATTCAATGAAAAATTTGATTTTGAAGATTAATGAATAAAAAGTTTTGAGTTCAAAAAACCAATTAACATAAAAAAAATTATCAAACAGGTACATTTAATAAAAAAGGCGAATTTTTAAGGAAATATTAAAATTTTTAGTTTAAAAATTCTAATGTTTTAGAAGACAATTAACTTTTAAATAAGAAAAGAAAAGTTTTCAATAAAATAAGTTCAATTTTTAACAAATTTATTGAATTTTCAACTAAAAAGTAGAATGTCTAATTAAATTATAAATTGAACTAAAAATACGAATAAAAAAAAAGACCTATGTGCTATTAGTCATAATATCGCACTATTTTTCACTTTAGGCATTATCAAATCTTTTTTGAATGTAAAATATTTCTAATTTTTGTACAGCTTATCATTGACTGAATTTAGTTTCTTGCCTTATTTTGTATACTAAATACTCACCTTTTTTCCTCAGGCTGTTATCCAGAATTACAAGATTCTATTTGATTCGGTAATAAAATTTTTTAAGCTATTTACTAAAAGACTTTCAAGATTTGTAAAAATATGATATTCGTCCAAGATTTCATTACACACTTTTTGCAATACAAATTTTTTCCGTATAGCTCAAGCAAATCGATCATGTAAAGATTAAATTATAATTGAATACATTACAATTAGGTTAAACGATGCCCTAAAAAGAGAAGTTGTTTGAAACTTTCAGATCGATTTTGGATTAAAAAAATCTTGCTTTTGTGTTTAATGCTTTTTTAAGGAATTCTTGTGAACATCATTCTGTGTCGAGATTAGTTCAGAATATTTCTGATTATTTTACATTCTCATCAGGGAAGGTATTAAGTTTGTGTAAAATTTAAGCCTCCCCCCTCCCATTTTTGTCAAATGTCCACTTTTGGAGACACTCTAAAGTTTAGATTGTCCCTAAACAGATTTTTACGAATGTGTCCGTATATATATCTGATTATCTGTCTGTCTGTATGCATGTATGTATGTGAGCACAATAGCTTTTGAAAAAAATTAATCTATTAAATCAGTCATTGGTGAACATTTTTAGTGTCGAAAACTGAATGTCAGGTTCCTTATCCAGCCATTTTTGATACAAATTTAAAAAGTGAGCACATTTTGACAATTTTAGAGACCAGTTTTTCTTTATATTTGAAAACTCTTTGCACGGTTATTCGTAGTAATTGGAAATTTGAGAAATTTATCCAAACGAAAAAAAAAAATAAACAGAGGTATAGAATTTTAAAATACAAAAAAATAAAAAATAAGACGAAAATTTTAAGCTTAACAACGCACGATATGCAAAAAGTCAAAAGTAGAAAAACGTTGATTTTTGAACAACTTGCAAAAGTGGCATAACGGTTTTTTGAATTTACTTGAAAAATAAAAAATTCCAATTTTGATCGCACAAAAAAATAATAATAAATCCCCTTTTGCGGTCAAAATATGCAAGAAACGATCAAAGATGATTGGGCCAAAATTGTACATTTAAAAAAGATTCACAAATTTGTTATAAATAATATTTTGATAGGACCTATAGTTTTATTCTTTCTCGCAAAAAACTACAATAAAGTTGAAAAAATGAAATTTTTGAAAAACCGACATAAGGTACGAAAAAAAATTAATAAAAGTTATTCATCCAATAAAGAGCTAAAAATTTAAAAAAAAATGAAATTTTTGGACAATCGATAGAAGTTATGAAAAAATGAACAGATAAAAGTTGCTCCTCTAAAAAAGAGCTACAAATTTGTGACTAAAATTTTTTTAATAGAACGCGTAGTTTCTGTTTATTTAAAAAAAATAACATTAAAAATAAACAAATTAAATTTTCGTTTAAAAAGTCACAAGGTACGAAAAAAGTTAAATAAAAAAAGTTGTTAAGCCAAAAAAGATCAAAAAATTTGTTATTAATAATTTTTAGATATTCAGGATGAGATTTAACAAAAGAGAATTCACAATCACCAACTTACAGTTGTCTACGTGTGTCATAGTTTATACTCGAAGCCTTTTTCTGAAATTACACTTGTCATCTAATCTTGAACATTTTCAAGATTAGATAAAAATTTTACTTCCAGAGAATAAACTGAAAGTACAGTAATGCAAGATTGTCAGTCTAGTGAAGTACTCTCGACTTGCTTGAGTAAACTTTCAGAGAATAAACTGAAAGTACAGCAATGCAAGATTGTGAGACTAGTGAAGTACTCTCAACTTTCTTTAGTAAACTTTCAGCTATATCTTAACTTGAAATATTTTTCGCAGCATCGCTTTTACAATGTGGCTTGTTAAACAACTGTTTCGTGTTTTATTACCGCTATGATGGTTCAGGTCGACAGCATCTTCTCCGAATACACCATGGAAAGTGATGGATTATGCAATCATAAAAACCTGACCGTTTCAATTTCTATCCGCTCCAGCATAAGCCTCGTTTCAAATTTAAATCCTCTAATAATTTTTTTATTTTCTACCTGACAACCATCGTTTTTGATCGTCGGATGTAGACACTATCAAGGATTAAGAAGCTCTTGTTCTCGATTCTCTTTTTATGGTTATAATAAAGTCTGCAGATTACGAATGACGTCCTAGGTTTTAATGTATGCAGCACTCAAATTCCCCACGTTTCCCCTTATTTTCTCAAAATCCCCTATAATCCCTTTATTTGAAAATTTTGTCTGTTTTTGCGAATTTTATAGAAACTGTGATTAATTTTTCAAGAATTTTCAGAAACTTGTGGTAATTATTAAAGAAACTATGAGTAGCTTAAATCAGATATATTTATTCTTGTAACATTTCATTTAATATAATTTTTTCTCTATCTAAAAAAGTGGTGTATCCAAAATCTCGCATGAACTGTTGTTGAAAATTGGATTGGCTTTACATTACTAGGAGTTGTTTTATATTTGAAATTTGAAATCTTAAACATTAGATCTACAAATAATCATGTACATAAAGTTCCAAGTATTCGTGTTAGCGAAATTAAAGTTTTTTTTACTTGAATCACTTAAGAACCCTTTGAATACGAGAAAACATCATGATTTCCAATTTTTAAATATTTTAGGTTATGTTAGGATTTTACGGGCATGGTATTTTTAATCAAATATTAAAAAGATAAAAGTTTCGACAATTTACGTTTTTCTGTTTTGCCAGCGCTTTTTACAAAAAATTTACATTTAAAATATTGAAAAAATTTGTTTATTTTAAAATTTACATTAAAAGTCATTAGATTGTAAAGCTTCATAATTTTTTTTTAATTTTAAGTTATATAAGCGTTCGACATTATAAACTGGTTTTTCAAAACAAATTTAATTGTAGTTTAAATAAGACTTATAATTTTTTAACTGTTTCAGATCATATTAAAGTTTATCGCAAGAAAATGGTTATTTTAAACAAAAATATTTGATTTCGAAAAACAATAACAATTCTGAACATTTTTTTATCTCACAAGTCATGTTAGTATTTTTCGTTTGAAATTATTAGTAATCTCAATAAAAAATTATTAGGCTTGGGGGAATATTTACAATTTTTCAACAAATTTTATTCATGTTAGTATGTTTCACCTTAAATTTTTATTTTCTTATAAAAACGATTAGATTTAAATTTGATGATTTTTTTAATTACTGAAATTTATAAGCTTGAACCATTTTGGATTTGTTAGAGTTTTTTACGGAAGTTTAAATTTCTTATGCAACGATCCTTAGATTTCAAAGAAGATTCATAATTTTAAAACAATTTTATTCCCCTTTATTGTTTTACGTTGAAAATTTGTATTTTCAAACATTAATGATTATCATTTTAACGAGATTTAGAAGCTTTTAATAATTTTAAATTATTGTAGTGATTTTGTTCGAAAATTTGTATTTTCAACTAAAGCAAAATTAATCAACGTTTTTAACATTTTCCACCGTTTGCAATTTAGAACAATTTTTTGTTATGCCCTGTTAGTGATACTATTTTAGTGATTTTATTATTTAAGAATCATTAGGTTCTAATATGAAATACTTTTATTTCAACAATTTTATTATTAATATCAGGGTGACCGCCGCAGCGACAAAATAAAAAATTTGGGAAATAACCGCAAATTTCTGGTACTGGAGATAATCGGAAAATGATGATCAATTTATTATCTTACCGGGAATTTTACATAGAAAAAAAATCTATCCTATCACTTGAAATATCACAAAATATCGCATGATAAAATAAAGCAATTTAAACATATTTTTCTATCTTCTCTCTTTTTTGAAAAATTATTTACAAATTTAAACTTAGTTTTATTTCCAATTTTTCGAATGTTAGGTGCAGTTGACAAACCTTTTTAATTTGAACAATTAAATAATTAAAAATTAAAAGAGTTTGAGATTGAACATTTTTATTCAAAATAGTTTTTAGTTGATCAACTGTAACTATAAATTGACTAATCCTTTTCAGAATTAAAAAATATTTTAAGTATAAAAAATAAAAAATAACTGATTTTAGAAGACGACTAAATCCGTTAAAAATTAATGAAAGTACCAACTTTAACTTTAAAAATATACCTATTTCAATTTGAAACCCTGAGTATTTAACCAAGTTTGAATGTTAAAATTGCCTCAAAATAATATATTTATGTTATATAAAATAATATTTCTAAAATTTGATTCTATTAATTTGCAGTTCAGTTCTTATTACTTTAAATAGAAAATTTTTCATTTCTTGAAACTGGAAAAAATCCAGAAGTTCACCGGGAATTTATTTCTTCGATTTTCTTTCTAATATTTCATATAACATTTCTTGATAATTATGTCAAGAATAATTATGCTCAAACGTATAATTAAATTTACGTTGAGTTTAAATCATTTCTGCAATTACTTTGCGTGAACAAATTTGCCTGTGCAAATATTAATTAAAATTCATCGTACTGTAATAAATTACAATTTTGTTATTTAAATATTTAATGGAGCATCAGAATTTTCAGGTTGACGTGTTTCAAAAGGATTGAAATGTTCACAATTACTGAATGTTTTTCACGAAGGTTTGAAATGATCGACCATTTTAAATTGTAATTTAAACAGATGTTAAAAGAGATTATTTTAAACTTGAATATAAACATATTAGGTTCTGATGCAGTTTGAAAATGCTTTTTCAACTATATTAATGAAATCTCAATCAACTTATTTTAGTATCGTGACCACTGGAATCCAATTACTCGTGAAAAATTAAGTTTGAAAATAGCATTCGGTTGATTAACGCCGAAGGTAATAAGACTAAAATAGAAAAGTATTCCATTAAAGTCCACTGACAATTAGTAATATTTTCCCCAATTAACAGTTATTTTAAAAGATTGATTTAAGATTTATATTGTCCAAAGAGCAATATCTTTTCTTAATTATTTCCTGAATCTTCTGTAAATTAAAAGGAATGTCGCAGATTGACTACCTATTTAAAAAAGTTCAGAGGCCTGCTAATTTAAAATTCGAAGAGGGCTATTTATTTTTTCAAATGGAATCGAAAAAATTGAAATATCGTAGCGGTTTTTTCTTGATGATTCTTTATGTTTTCTTATTTATTGCCTTGTTAAGTCCCCATCCACGGTTTTAGTTTTTAACAAATACAAAGTGGTTCTCTCATCGGACCGAAGAACTGATTTCCGAATTGCAATTACTTATTCTTGTTATTATTGGCTGAATGAAAATAGATGTATTGACACTAGGTTAAGAAGTGTGAGAACCGTTGTAGGGAATGCCTTAAAAATAATTTAGAGGTCTTTCGATCGTAAGCGAAAGCTATTTATTATCAGTCATATCCACAATTATTTATACACGTCACCGATACAAATGTCTCGCAAGAAGTTGAATATCTTTATTAATAGGGTTTCTCAAGATATATGATATTCGTCGAAGCGAGTGTAATTTATTCTCCTAAAAAATTATCGTAGATCCGCATACAAAAATATTCGATCTTTTCATGCAATTAAAAGTGTAGACATTTTCTCGGGTAATCACTCAGTCTTTTTAAAAATATTCATTTTTATTTTTCTAAAGATGAATCGAATGGGAAGGGCTGCCACACAATTAGTTTGCGATATTTTTAGTCAGTTTTTAGTCCATTTTCTAAGAAAAAGTCACTATAGTCACTTTTCAAAAAAAGAAAATGCCATTTTAGTCACTTTCATCCATCTTATTTTAGATTCGATATAAAAAAATTATAAAATTTAATTAATTTGGATAATTAAAACGCAATAAGAAAATCCAACTATTTTGTCCGGAATTCCTTTTTTTGAGTAAAAATTTTACTATTTACTTGAAAATTTACTTGTTTTAATGAAGAATCATATTTCTTGGTAGAAAATACAATTGTCTTGTAAAAGATCATCTTTTTGCTAAAAAAATTGAACGCTTTATTTGAAAATCCAACAACCGTTGGTTTCAATATAATATTTATTCTTCGGAATTTTGAAGAATTTATTATAAATTCAACTATTTACTTAAAAACTAAACTCTTTTTGTTACATTGTTTTTGCTTAAAAGTACAACCATTGCGTTCTAAATGCAACTGTTAGGCTAAAATTGGACTTTTTTGTTTTGCATTCTACTCTTTTCGCGGTTAAATGTAAAGTTTTTTCGTACTAAAACATTGAACAGAAAATCATATTTTGTAGTTGAAATTGCAACTATTTGGTTGGAAATTCACAGCTATCTTGGATAAAATTTATTTTTGCTGTTTAAAACTCATATTTTTAAGAATAAAGGACTATGTTTTTCAAAAAATTATACTTTTTATTTAGCACAAAAACCTATATTTAGATTTAATCGAATTTATAATTTTTTTGGTAAAAATTCAAATATTTTTTAAAAAATTCATGTATTCCGTTGAACATTCGTCTTTTTCGGAAGAAAATTATTCTTCTTAGCTGTTTTTTTTTCTTTTGTTCAGAATTTAGGTAATTGCTAGAAAATTAATTTCTTGTTGCTGAAAATCGTCTTTTTATAGTTACTTATTTTTGTTTGTAAATAATGCAATTCTTTGGTTGAAAATTTACAATCTATTCTGTTTGAGAATTCAACTATTTTACTGAATTTTCTTATTTTTTGGTTGAAATATTGACTATCACATTCTCGCGAATTCTTTTTTTTGTTTGTTAAAAATTTAAGTAATTTGTTGAAAGCTCATTTTATAGTAGAAAATAAAAAAATTTATTGAAAATTTATCTGTTTGTTTAAAAATTTAACTATTGTATTAAAAGTTCGCCTTATTTGGTCAAAATTGATAATTTTTACTTTGTAATTCAACTACATAATTTGTTCAAAATTAACTTGTTTCTTGAAAATCCATATTTTCTGGTTGATAATTTAACTTTTTTGTAGAAAATTGACGTTTTATGCTTAAAAATTGAATAGGTTTGTGAAAAATATCTTTCTTGGGTTTATTTATATTATTTTAGTACAAAATTCAACTTTTTTTTATCATACACTTTTTGGTTGAAAATTTGTCTTTCTGGGTTTAAAAAGTATTTCCTTTCTAAAGAAATTTTATTTCATTTTGTTTCAAAATGTAACTTCTGGGATAAAAATTATGTTTTTTTGTTGTTGAAGATACCGTCCCATTTTTTGTTTCAGGATTGTTTATCTTTTTGTTTGAATTTAACTATTTTTAAAAATTCATCTATTTTGTTAAAATTTATTCATTGAAAAATCAACTATAATCATGTTTATTAATAATTCATCTTTATTTCTGTGGAACACTAAACTATTGGATACATTTGACTTTCAAATGAAAGTCTATCTATTTGTTTAAGAGTCTAACTATTTTGTTAAAAGAAATTTGTTCTATTACTCAAAGTTCATGGTTTTTGGAAAAAAATTTCTTATTGAAAGTTCATCTTTCTTGGATGAACATTCAACTATGTTTAAAAAATTTGTCATTTCATTTAAAATTCAATTATTTAGTTAAAAATGCAACTGTTCTTCGTTGATATTAATCTATTTTGTTCGAAAATTCAAATACTGGCTTAAAAATATTCATCTTTGTATCTTGAAGACGCAATTTTTTCGTTTCAAATTGCTCTTTTTTGGGTGGGATAATGATCTTTTTTCGGTAGGAATTCAAGAATTTTATTAAAAATGCAAGATATTTCATTGATAATTTTCTATTAAATTCAGGACGGAATCTATTCATTAATTTCACTGATAAAAATTTATTCCCTTCTATTATTTACCTGTTTTATTAAAAAATCATCCTATTTTTCCGGTTTTAAGATCATTATAAGCTGTAAAATCTGCATTATCACTGAAAAATTTTAAGATAAGTTTTGAAATAAACATTATTTTTTATTAATATTATTGACCTTCTGGGCACTGAAAAGTCAAAGAATTTTGAAATTGATATTTTCTCGCAACCCTGTTATCATATGGTAAATTTTTTATCAATAATTTCTTATCGTGGGAACTATTTTACGTAGTTAGGTTCTACAAGCAAAGTGGATAAGGGCGTAAAAAAGCGAAAGACAATACGCGAGAGAGTAAAGTGAGGGGTTTCTGGAAAAACCAGAAGAGGGATGGGAAGTTGGAACCATGTTAAGTCGTAAAGCACATGAAAAGGATAACGTTTAGTATCACCAGATGCGAGGGATTTTCTACGAAGCAGGGACTTTTAGCTGAGTTCTAAGCTTTTAAAGTCTTTTTAGGTGACTTATCGCTTTTCTTTAAACGGAAAATATATGTTAATTTAAATACGGTAGATATATCGTTTATGGGCTAGACTAGGTCATTTTAATTTTCTGCTTATTCTAAAAGGCAATTTCGTTGGGCAATAACATTTTTCTAGGCAAGTCTAACTCAATATCAGTAGAAAAAACAGAATCGTTCAATCAATTTAATTATTAGTAGAATTTTACAATCTTAAGCAGTTTTTTTATTATTATACAGAAAATTTATTTGGGCTTTCACTTTCTTGGATTTTTCCCTTAAAATAAAAATGTTAAAATTGTTTAAATTATTTAATTTAAAAAGTTTCAAATGCCAGGAGTGTTTCAAATTGTTAAAAGAATTTTGAATTGATAGAGCTTAAATTTTAAAGAGAATATATTCAACGATTTTAAATTGAAAAAGTTTCAAATCAAACAATTGTAGATTAGATAAACTTTTTAATGAGGACATTATCTCGAATCCTATAAAGTAATTTAACGTGTATCATTTCTGAATAAAAGTGATTTAAATTAAATAATTGAAAATTATAAATTTCTTATTCAGAATCTCTTAAATTGAAAAATTGTCATTAAAAATGAGTTGAAATTGTATAATTTTTAATTCTTGGAGTTTACAAAATAAACCATTTTTTTAACTGAGTGATTTCCGATTAAAATTTGAAAAACAGGAGAATATCGAAATGTTCGAAATTAAATCATTTTATATTAGAATTTTGAATACTGTATCATTTAAAATTTAATATTTAATATTTAATATAATATTCAAATTGATTAGATAATTTTGTCTGAGATAAAAAACTAATTATACCGTCATCCTCCCCGCTCAAAATGGCAAAAATTTCAATTATAAACCTTTATAATTGAATTATTTGAAAAGCTCTAAAAATGAAGTAACTTTGAGTGAAGAAAATGAAAAAATGATAACTGTAAAATTTTGGCAACCTTATTTAAAACTGAAAATTATAAGAATTAAAAACTGTTATATTAAAACGTTTTCATACTCAAACCTTTCGAAAATTAATGTATTTTAAATAAATCACTTAAAAATTAAAATTTTTGAAATTGTTGACTTTACTTTTGTAAATACTTTACTATACTTTTTTTTTTAATTCAAAACTGTAATAATAAAATTCCTGATTCTGCAAAATTTCCGAATTAGAAAATTCCCGATTAATAAAATTCCTGAAACGATAAAATTACCGAAATATATAAATCATAAATTGGAAAATTCTTTTTAAAAAAATTTCTGAATTATCGGAAATTGAAAATAGCTCAATTTAAACAATTAGAATTTTTTAATAGATGTTATTTAATTATTTAAAAAAAGTATTTAAATATTTCTTCACGAAGAATTTTTTTAATTTTCAAATTTTCTTAAAATTATGGTTTGAATTTGGAATAAAAATAATTTAAAACATATATTTGTAGTAAAAAAATTTTTTGTTTGAAATTGTGCATAGTATTCCGAAAAAATTAAGAATTTCTTAAAAAATATAAAAATCGTTTTTGAAAATCCAATAGTTAATTTCAGAAAACAATTTAAAGAAACATCGAGACAAATCCGTGGCGAATTAACTCCCGTAGATTTTATTTGGAAAATGTTATCAGGAACGAAGAAAATTCAGGAAGACATTTTTTTCGGTCGATGCACACGTGTTTTTAAATGTTTTTATCATTATATCATGTTTATTTTAAATTCTAATACTGATTTTAAAAACTTCAAACATTAAAAAGAATTTTCCATGATCAAAAGATTTATATTTTATATTTCTAACAAAAAAATTGTTTATATGAAACAATTTTTTTCTTGTTTAAATTAAGGATTTTCTTTAGGGAATTTTATTATTCGGAAATTTTAAGCATTTCAATTGCACATTGTTTGTTTAAAGATTATTTCGAAATGTTAAGTATTTCTGTAGATTTTCAGATAAGAAATAACAGGCAATTCTCAACGTCTAATCCTAAAATATTTTAATTTAAATGCTCAATAATCAAACAAAATATTTTAATTATTTTCTATTGTTTGGATTTATTTTGGAGGAATTTAATTCAAAATTGTTAAGTTGAAAATCTCCAAAATTTAAGATTGTGCAACTATGAAGTAATTCAATTTGATATTATACGAGTTTAAAGAATACACAAATAGGTAATTTTCTAGATTTATAATTAAAAGTAAAAAATTTAAAATATTTTAATCTTTAAGTTTTACATTTAAAACCAAACAAACTAGAATATTTAAATATTTACTTTTTTCATTCAAAGAAGACTTTTGATATGAAATTCTGTAATTTTTAAGGATTGAATGGTGACATTTTTCTGCCATTTTTTTACATTTGAACTCAAAACTACAATATTGTGAAATTTCATATTGGGTACTTTAAAAAATAAGAAAATTTGAAACCAAATTTTTTTTTGAATTTAAGCTTTCGATTCAAAATTGAAATTAGGCACATTGTAAACAAAATAACCATGGAGTATTAACTTTCATTCAAAGTCATTGGATATATTGTTCTAAACTAAGAAATTATATTTCTGTTGAAAAAACGTCATTTTTTTGCTATTCACAAATTACTCTAAACACGTTGAGAATTATATTCTTCTGATTTCAAACTTTCAAAACAGAGGCACACAAAAAAAAATAAATTCGCATTTGCGGTGAGCTAGAGAACCATATACCTATATTTTGTTTGAGGTCGCTGAATCCGAATCTGATGTCAAATTTGATTCACTACTTTAGGTTTTGGAGAAAATTTGCCTTTTTGTTTATTTTTCGAGAGCAATATAGGGTGCGAATCTGAAGTTCAAGAAACTTCTAGTATGGCTTAATTTAAAGATTTAAATTTAGATTCAGCAACCTCCAAAGCTTTGTTAAAATGATTAATTTACATGTTTTGCATCACGTCTTTTAAAATTTACATATTTGAGTCTAAAGTGCAAAATGAATGACTTGAAAATCAATCAAAAAGCATTTTCATGCTAGAAAAATTCTGTAAAATCGAGCGAAAACAGGAGTATCAATGTGGGCAAAAATGTTCTTTCAACCTATTATAGTTTCCATAGTGTTTTAAGTGTCACTTAAATATTTGTAAAACTAATTTTAAACTTTATTTTAAAGGGCATTGATTTTAAATTAAATGCTGCGAAACCATTAGAATATAATTTCCGTTTTCATACCGTAAATTTAATCCATTCTATTCTCTTAGTAATTCTTTGAAAACCTAAAAATGGCACTACATTTTTGAATATTAAGCCACTATATATTAAATTCGTTTAAAATTGTACGTTTTAAATTTATAACTTGCAAAATATAATAACTCAATTTCAAAAGCTACAAAAAAGCAATTTACTATTAATAAAATTAGTTTAAAATTTAATTATGAATAATATAATCCTATATCAAAAACCTGTGATAATGTAAGATTACAAATTCATTTTTCAAAATAAAAGATGTACAAAAAATCCAGGCCTTGTTATGTTGAATAGTTTTTAGTTAATATTGTTTAACGTTTTTCGAATATAAATTCGAACTTACATAAAATTATGAATAAAATTTTATTTGACCAGGTTTTAGTTGAAAATTTTCAAAATGAAACAGTTTAAAAATTAGAAATGTTTAAAATAATACCTTTTCAATTTGAAACATGTATAGTTAAATAATATGAAAATATAATCAGTGAAAATTAAACCAGCTGTAGATCATAATATGTTAAAAATTAAATAATTTATTGTGGAAATGATCGAGATTTTAACGAAGAAATTTTAAAGATATTAAAAACATTTTGCAGTGCCAAAATTTTAATTTAGATAATAATTGAAGAAGTAGAGCACTGTTTAGTTAAACATTAAAAACCAAACTATTCTGTCCTAACTTACACTCAGGTTTTTTTTTAAATTATTAAAAGTAAATGCGGTTGACTTTTAATCATTACATTTGTGCCTTGAAAATTGAAAAATAGTTTAATATTTTTTGAGATAAAGGCAGTTTAAAAATTAGACAAGCTAAGTATGAGCGTTTCCTAAATTATGAGTTGAAATAATTTTAACAGTAACTGAAGATAAATTAAAAATTATAATTGTGATCATTATTATTTGTGACTTATAATTTTATGTTACTGAAATTCGCAGAAGTTGTAAACAAAAATGTATAGATTTTTTAAAAATATAACTCAGATGAATTTTTTAGCAATATAAAAAAGTAAAATAAATTATTTTAGACAGTTATCACACTATGACAACTTCGTCTTACCGTCCCACGCACTCAGATGTATGCATTTTTTAAATTTCTAATTTCCCCCTGAACCCTCACCTCTCGGATTTTATTTCACAAATGATTTGAGTATTTGACTTTAGATAACAGTAAATAAAGATTCAACCCAATATCTCTTGCGGAAGACTCCGATTCATCCACATAAATAAATTAAGTCTTCCGATAGTTACTTTGGGTTGAAAATTTTTTGTATTGCTTTTTGACATCAATTTAAATGCAAATTGTGAGCGTTTAGTTTCGTTTTTCCATACATACCGTTTTTTATAATTTATTATTTTAGCTGAATAATATATTATAATAATATATTTTTAATGTATATTTTAAATGACTGTTTTCACGATTAAAACGAAAATTATGCATCTCATCCAACAAATACTCTAACATCTTTTGATAGATTTGAATTTTGTAAATTTAAAATGTTTTATTTTAACTGAAATTTTTTTTTAACTGAAAATTTAACTATTCCGACTTTCTTTAAAAATGAATTTTTTCTTTTAAAATTAATTTTTTTACTGAAAATGTAACTCTATTTCAGTTTAAGGTTCATCGTTTTACTTCAAATCTTATATCGTTAGTTAAAAGTTTAAGTTCATTGATAAACCTATTTCTTTTTCGCAAATTACTTTTTTATCTGAAAATTTACCTACTCTATTTTTTGCTGAAAATTGATTTTTTTTAGGTTAAAGCTGAACTATTTTGGCAGAATTTTAACCACTTTGCTAAGCCTGTACTTTTTATGTTAAAAGTTGGCCCTTGCCCTTCGGTTAGAAATTTTACTATTTTGTTGAAAATTATGTTTTTTTTTTGTTTAAAATAAATTTTGTTTACTAAAATAAAACTTTTAAGTTTTTGGTAGAAAAGTGATATTTATAGTTGAAAATTTGTCTTTTTGGTAGAACATTAATCACACTAAAAAAAATCCTAGTGCTGTAAGTTCATCTTCTCAGCTTAAAATTAAACTATTTATACAAAATTTGTCTTTTTGCTTAAAAGTTCCACAATTAGGATCACATTTTTTCCTTTTTTTAACAAATAATCTTTATTTGTTGCAGATTTTTATTTTTGGTTGAGAATTCAGCTTTTTCATAGGTTAACAATTAAATTGATTACTTAAATCTTTTACTATTTTGTTAAAAATCAAAGTATTTGGTCAAAATTCAACTTGCTCTTTGAAAATTTAATCATTTAATTGAAAATGTATATTTTTGGTTTAAATATCAACTATTATATATTTCGTTTGGAATTACCCTTTTTCTTGAAAATGCAACCTTTCTTGTTGAAAATTAATCTGAATTAAAATAAAATTTTTTGTTATGTTAAATTTTTTCATATCGTGCGTCATTTGGCTTAAAATATTCATTTTCGTGTTTTATTGGAATTTTGTACATGCTATAACTCTGGTAATTTTTGGTTTTATGAAAAAAGTTATTGAAATAAATTGTTCGAATTTTTGAATGATACGAATACCTGTGCAGAGAATTTTCGAATATTGAAAAAAGTGGTCTCAAAAATATTCAAAATGCGCTCGCTTTTTGAATTTTTATCCAAAATGGCCAGCTAACGAATTTGACCTTTAGTTTAGGACACTAAAAGAGTGTACTAAAGAGGGTATCAGATACCTTCTGTTATGAGGATGTAAAAATAAGATAATTTGTCATGATTAATGTTTTCATAGTTCTGTTATTTGTTTTAATAATAAAAAATCACATTAAAATATTTAAAAATTTAATTTTGTGAAACCCCGCACACGAAACGAAAAAGAAATAATAACCAGATGGGCTGAAAAATTTAATTTTTGAATCTTCCATTATTTTTCATGTCAAAATTTAAATTTTGGATTTTTTAAGAAAATTCAAAAAGTTGTTACGATAATATTGTAGGGCATTCAAAATTACACTTTTTCCTCTTGACTTTTTTCCACATCTTGAGTCATTTAGCTTAAAATGTTGATTTTCGTGTTTTTGGAATTTTGTGAATGCTATAAGCCACCCTGATATAATATGACTTTTAGTAAACGATTTGCCTTGTATTATCAATTTTATAATATGGATGCTAATTAAATAATTCTATTAAAAATCCATACTTTGTTGTAAAAATGCAACTAAATTGTTCCTTGGCAGTTGAAATACTCAACAACAATTTTTTCGTGTTTGTTAAAGATTGATGATTTTAGTTTAAAATTCATTTTTTTATCAAAAATTTAATAATATTGTTTGAACCTCTTTTCTTTGATTGAAAATTACTTTTATCTGAAAATCGAACTATCCCATTTTGGGATCCCATTTGGGATTGGAAACTTGGGTAAAATTTGAACCTCTTAGTTACACCTGTGCTTTTTTGGTTCAAAGTTCTTCTCTTTGGTAAAAAATTAAACTTTTTAAATTGAAAATTATTTTTTTTTTTGTTAGTTAAAGCTAAATGAAAAAAAATGAAAATTCATATTTTCGGGTGGAAAATTCTGTATTATAGAAAATATGTTTTTTGGTTCGAAACTTCAACAGTTGAGATGCGTTTTATCGTGTGACTATTTTTGTTGAAAATTTAATTATTTAGTCGAAAATTTAACTCTTTGTTTAAAAATTTAACTATTTGATTGAAAATGCGTTTGTTGTTGTTGTTGTTGAAATGTCAGCTTTTATAATTTTCATTAGGAATTAATTTTTTTTGAAAATTTAACTGTTCAGGGAATTTTTTAAATGAAGTTTTTCAGTTATCCTGAATCAGCGAATATCAATTTTCTCATAAAATCAGTAACTTCTCATTAAAAAGAGAATATAAAAATAATTTGGATAATTCTTAGTATTATAGGGTAAAGTGGGGTGATGTGAACCATGTTTTTAACAAGTCTGATATAAGTGTCAAAATTTTTTTTTGAAAAGTGCCATAGCACATTTTGGTACAGTCTAAGCTGAAAAATTGCCTTTCTTGGTTAAAAATTGACATTTTTCGCAAAAAACGTTTTTTCTCAATTTCACAAAATGGTAGGGTGAGGTGAACCACCAATGAAATTCGGTTGTAAAACTTATATACATATATTAACAAAAATCACTGGTAATATTCGATCAAGGTTTTAGTATATCAATAAATGGTAATATGACGATAAAATTTAAATTAAAATTATTTCTTGAAAAGAAGGATCATACTCTTTCTTAACTCCATTGGGATTTGGGAATCGAACCACAAAACTTCTGATTTTCGGTCAAGTTCTTTACCCATTAAGCTATTACAGGGATCAGAATAAGAACTCTTAATTCAAGAACAGATTAATTTAAAACAATAAAATTATTTCTATTTTCATATAACATGATTAGAATGAATCAAATCAAATTTTATATGTTCGTGGCATGTTGACTATAAAAATTCGAAAATTTCGTAAAATCGTACATAAAATAATGAATACATATAGTTACCTTTAAAAATCGACGAAAATTAACCTAAACACAAGAATTTATTTAGCACTTATCAAAATTCTCGTGAAAATGTATTTTTTTATCGTGTTTGGTATAAAGACTTAAACCGCTGTGCGCACGCAAACTATTCACAACAACAAAATTAAGCACCAGAGTAACAAATGGAATTACAATGGCTACGCGGATGTCGAGTTTTAATACGAAAAATTAGCGTGGTTCATGTCATTCCGCAGTTCACATCACCCCACTTTACCCTAATTATAAGATTTAAGGACATGTGATACTTCGTCGTGTGGTCAATCGGGTACAGTTCCGACGGCTTTTTTTTCACAAAAATGAAAATTTTCAAAAACTGAATTCGGGGATGCTATAAAATATCATAACGGACGTTCCCGGACTCTTTTTTCAGGGATAATAACAAAAAAATGTTATTGTGCTAATTTCAAATTTTATGCAAGTGTATTATTTTGTGGTTAGGGTGATTTTTAGCTCTCTGTCATTCCGATAATGTAGGTCTCTATCGTACCGATTCTGTCGGTAAGCACTCTAGAATAATTATGGTGTAATCATGGACATAGATGGCGCCTCTCCCCACTCATGGAATTCTTCCCCCTCCCGTGGATCAACTCCGCTCGGCCAAGTTAGGATGGCATGCCTAGTCCCCTGTTTCCTATGTCCATTTTCGGCGAAGAGGGCGTACGAAAAAGTATGACACTATGAAACTAATGTTAAATTTTTCGCCACTGGGAAATTATTTATGAAATAAACTTGTTTGATTGCCTGCAAACAAGGTTAGTTCCGGGAGATTAGTTACTATGTTTATTTGCAAGTCCAAAGTTTTCGGCCAAAAATATTGTGTAGTTTGGAAGTAACGCATAGTAGAATTGTAACATACATAACCTCCAAATATACACACGTTGTTAGCAATATCAAATTTTTTTTTGAAAAATAACACAAATAAAGTATGCGGGGACGTCTGTTAGCATGTTCGCTATCATTTCCCAATTTTTTAAGACAAAATATTGATTATTCTAGAAAAAAAGCCGTCGGAACCTAAAACTGGTAAAATCGATATTAATTGCAAAGTGCTATGCAAATTAATCAGATTTTGATAAATTAAAACTTGTTTGAATTAAACCAAAAAAAAAAGTGTGTGGGGACGTCCGTTAGCATGTACGCTATCATGTCCCAATTTTTTAAGACAAAATATTGATTACAATGTGATCACTACATTATTGCAACAATTTCAACCCTCTTTAAACTGATAATTTGCAAATAATAGAACATAATTTGCCAAATCTGACTGCAGAGGAAAGTGGATGAATCATTACAGACTGATGGATTATGATGAATTGAAAGTCTTTTTTCAAGAATTATAAATCTCGAGTGTACCCCCCACATTCTTCTAAACTTGTTCTCCTTTGTTTTTAAACCTGCTCGAGCAAAGCCTTAAAAATCGTATAAGGTTAATGGCGTTGCTTTAGGATCTGTAATTTTGAATCGGACAAAACCGTATGCAAAACATAATCCGTAAATATTCGCCGATTTGCAAAGAGCTCCTCGAATCTCGGAATCTCCTGCCGTGAGGCGAAATAACCGGTACCGACGATGCCGATGATCTATGGACCGCATGACCTTCCAGTCGGGGCTCGAGTGAAACGCATTCTCTCGCGGGTTAGCGTGCGGACCGCGGAGGCTAAACAATATCAACTATGGGCGGTGGAGGATGTGGAGGAGGTGGAGGAGGCACTGGACACTCAAGCGTATATGGCTATTCCCCTCTGGCCATTGAGGTGTCCGTCTGTGAGTAATGCTGCGATAAATTATATCAGGGTCCAGTCGGTCCAGTCGTGGCTCGAGCCACATCCACATTATGAGAAGGATGGGTTGCGGAACTTGTCCGTCTGAGGCGTCTAACTAATGTCACTTGTTCAAGCCAAAATCCACCAGGAAACAGACACGAATGTTAAACACCCACCTACAAACAGTGTTAAGTCGAGTACTTTAGAAAGGCTTACGAATAGCCACTTGGATCTGAGTACTTAAGGAGCTACAGTTCATAGATCACCGTGGGTATTACAGTTCATGAACCTCTGTTTCAGAACAGGAGTTACGAGCAAATTTGCTTTTATGATGATAGATTTTAATTCAAGAGTCTAACAGAAAAGGGATCAAATTAAACCAGTGGGAACTTTGTGGTGGATTCTGAACCAATCTGTTTAGAATGTTACATTTTCTGAAATAGGAAAGAAATAATAAAAAATCTGTTTGAGCGCACCTAGGGTGCCCGACTGCTGATTGTCGCGCTTCGCGCTCGATACTATATTTGTCTCGCGATCGACGACGCGCTCACCTTTCGCTACGCGCTCGTTCTTTGTATTTACCCCAAAGTTGTGCGCAATCCTTTAAAAATAAAGGTCAAAGCATCGAAAACTGTCATTTATAGATTGTGAATTCTCTTTTCTTAAAGCACCTTCGGCTTTAATGAACACATTCTCATCAGGTATCTCATGCTTTGTTCTCGATTTCGTCGAAAATGGGAACTTTTCTTCATTATGTTCAACTCTATGATATCAAATGTATATTATATTTATTTCTGTAGCTCGGTCTAGACCTATTTATTTAGATATGCTGTATAAAGCACAAATCTTATTTTTAATGGTAACTTTAATATTTGTTTCTTATTTTTCATTAAATTTTATTCTTAGCCACCCCAAAAATGTATATCATTTCAATAAATTTATATTATTACTATTCATAATATATATTAGTATTGGAATAAAAGTATTTTCATTGTCTTTTTTTTATCATTGAAAAATGCGCATTATATTAAAATAAAAATCATTAATAAACATTTAATTGCACGTTATGTCATGTCTGCATAAATTTAATTTCTTTCTATTAAATGTAGATATAATTAAGGTAAAAAAACTGCCGGCTTCGTGGGCACATTCTCATAGCGCGCGTCTCGCTTCGCTCGCTCGTTTGAGCGCGCCTAGGGCGCGCAACTATTCTCCCGCTTCGCGCTCGATAATATACTTATCTCGCGCTCCGCGCTTGGTCTTTGTATGACCCTCCACATTTGTGCACAGACCACAATGCGAAATTTTCTACATTGTATGTTAAAAGCTATTATATCAAATTCCTATAACAATTTTTTTCGTGTGTACCTTAGTTTGGCACTGCTTATTCATATATTGCAAAATAATGTTCACTGTTTATTTTTGCTGATCCTAATAGTACCTTGCTGTGGTTGTTTAATCCTTTTCCATTTTTTAAGTATATATATAAAAAATTATATGAAATACTGTAGTTCAAACGCCTCATA
>NC_046662.1:66942825-66971619 GCF_010883055.1 Belonocnema kinseyi | reverse complement strand
GGTATCTAGTGAACATTTTTTGATCTATGAAAAAAATAATTTATTCTATTTTTTGAAGTTTTTCAAGTTTTTTAAAAACATAACTTTTCTAATTTTCATCAAAATAAAAAATTTTATTGGGATAATTTGGAAGTCTTTCACTCATCTATCAGAAACTTTGACAGAAACTTATAAAGTTTCAACAACAAAAATTTCAAAATTTTGAAAATGCACTAAATTTTTAAATTTTGGTTCGAAATATCTGATTAACGAACTTGGCCTTTATTTTGGGGACCTTCAGAAGTGTATCAAATGCGGATTAGATTGGAAAAATTCTTCAAAAGTTATCATGGCTACAACAATTAGGTAACCATACATACAGACATACAGACAGACGTACAGACAGACACCGACAAAATTGTATGATTTTCGGATTCTGTGCGCGCCGAATGTAAAGATCCGTTAAAAACCAGTGACTGAAAATTTGGACGATTACATTACACTAACGTTTTTAATTTTCATCCAAATTAAAAATGTCATTTGGATAATTTGCACGTATTTTTTTCAAGTATTGGAGACATTGACAACATTTTTCGAAACTTGAAAAAAATGGTCTAAAATGTTGAAAAAGCTCTAATTTTTTTAAATTGTGTGCTAATCGAAAAATTCAGCTAGAATATTTTGAAATGTATTGGGTATCTACTGAAAATTTCGAGTAAAATTTTTGGATTTATAAAAAAAATAATTTTTTCTATTTTTTGATAATTTTCAAATTTTCGAAAAGTATATAACTTTTCCAATTTTCATGAAAATTAAACATTTCATTTGGATAATTTGCAAGTCTTTGACCCATCTATGAGAAACTTATTGACAAAAATTTGTATACGCTTAAAAAAAATGAAAATTTTGAAAATGCTATCATTTTTTTAATTTTGGGCTAATCAAAAAATTCGGGTAGATTAGTTTGGAAATATATTTTGTATCTGGGGAAAATTTTGAATGAAATTTTTGGATCTATAAAAAAAATAATTTTTTCTATTTTTTTAAAGCTTTCAACTTTTTAAAAGTATATAACTTTTAGAATGTTCATCAAAATAAAATTTTTTATTTTGATAATTTGCAAGTTTTTTACCCATCTATAAGAAACTCTAACAACAATTTATAAAATTAAAAAAAAATTCGAATTACCTGAATAACGAACTTAGCCTTTATTTTGGGGACCTTCAGAAGTGTATCAAATGCGGACTCGATTGGACAAATCCTTCAAAAGTTATCATGGCTACAACATTCAGGTAACCATACATACAGACATACAGTCATACAGACATACAGACAGACACCGATGCAATTTGATGGTTTTCGGATTCTGTGAGTGCCGAAACGTAAAGATCCGTTAAAAACCAGAGATTGAAAATTTGGACGATCACATTACATTCTCAGGAATGAGTATGTAAACATGTTGTTAAAATGAAATGTTATTGTATCTTGTGTTCTGTTTGTAAAAAGATAATTGTTTTATTTTTAATATATTCTTATAACCACAGTTTATTACAAACTTGTATATAGTTTTTAGTTAAACAACTTTTGCCTTCTAATTTCTTTCGCCTCTTGTGTCGTTTTGCCAAAAATGTATTTATTTTATATTAAATCTTATTTTTCACGATAGAAAGAAAATCTACACGTCCTATCTGAAAATGTTTAACAACAGATTTATAGATCTTTTTGGGGTCAACAACTTTTGTCTATTAATTTTAGTTGATACCTTGTGTCATTTTTCGAAAAATGTAATTTTTTAATTTTGAATGTTATTTTTCACGATTAAAACAAAAACTACGGATCTCATGAAAAGTTATTCCTGACAAATTTGAATGAGTTTTCATTATTTTATTGAAAAGCAACTTTTGTTTATTTATTTTTTTCAAAGCAGGACGTGCAATTTTAGTTAATTCATTTTTTTTGTTTCTTGCATAGTTGACCGCAAAATGTAATTTTTGATTTTTTATTATTTTTTGTACGATCAAAATTTCAATTTTCAACGTTTCGACAAAATTCAAAAAGTTGTTATTATAATCTTGTTTGTCTTAAAATGCTTATTTTAGTTTCATTTTTTAAACATTGAAAATGTTATAACTCTGATAATTTTCTTTTTATCGAAAAAAGTCATAAGGATAAATTGTTTGAGTTACCGAGTACTATAAATAACTTTACATAGAAATTTGAAATTGAAAAAAATATGGTCTTAAATATTTTGAAAATACGTTACTTTTTGAATTTTCATCCAAAATAGCTGGTTTAAGAACTGGTTTTTTCTTTTCAGGCCTCAAAAAAGTGTACCAAAGCAGAATCCAATCTGAGCAATCTTTTGGAAGTTATCGCGTCTACACGATACAGACTACAGACTCAGGGGGTGTCAAAACGTGAAGATTTGTTGAAAACAACTAAGTGAAATTTTACATAAAACCAATACCTTTTCATTAGGATGAGAATGTGAAAAAATTTATAAAAAGAGAAGGAAATCAGGCTATTAATTTAAAAAGGGACCTTTTAAGATACAAGAAAGTATAGGATAGAGTTGATAATTAGTTAAAGTAACTTGGTCGTACTTCAAAGTAAAAGAGATTTTTTCATGAGAAAAATAATTTTTTCACTAAATATATTGATTATATTAGGCTTAATCATGAATTAATCAATATCCTTTTAAATATTTTCTTTTCAGCTATATCAATAAAAGAGGTTGGTTTTAGTTGAGTTTTCCCGTTTTTCTCTCTCTTCTTTAATTTGTATGATTCTTTTTTTTATGAGCCGAAAAGTGAGGCAGTTTGAAAATCTTATTTTTTAATGGTGAATATTATTTATGCTGATTTTGCATAAAACTATTCATGATCAAATAGATTCCTTTTCAATCTAAAATTAAAACTAATGGAAACATTTTCTTAGACGAATTTACGACTGAAACTATATTGGGTTAGAATAACCTAATTCAACAAATTATTAACACGGATAGATTTTTTGTAATAAAGTAACGTAATGAAAATAATGAAGAGCGTTGATATAATTTGAAAAATTTCTCTCACTTGGACATTTTTAAGGATAGCCTAGGCCCTAGGCTATACGCGTTAGGCAATTTTTTCCTGTTACCTATTTACTAAAAATAATTACTCAAATGGATTGTTTACCTCTTGAACTTAAATATAGAAGAAAGGGACAGTGAAATTATTTTTTGTCCGGGAAACCTTTCCACTGGGAAATTTTTGTTAAATGCCCTATTCTCTAAATCTGAATAAGTGAAAATTTCATAAATTAAATCAGTACTAAATATTTTTATTGTAACATTATTTTCTTAATTTCGTTGATCGAAATTGTGAAATGCACTGTAGCAGTCTCACTTAGAGTCACAATCGTGATGAACTTTGAATTTCTGTTGACTACGTATCTAAAATGATTTAAATTTCTGATTACAAACTTTTTACATGTGAAATTATTAATGATTAATTAATATAAATACATACCTTAATCACCTTAATGAAATTAAGGAATTTGGAAATTGAAGTTTTGTGACCAGCCCTGATATAGTATTCTTGTAAGTAATTTAATTAATTTTTTTTTTTATTCAAAATTCGTCTTTTCGTTTTAAAAGGTATTTCTTTGCTAGAAAATGTATCTTTTTTGGTCGAAATATCATCTATTGTATTAAAAACTCATTTTTGAAGTTTGAAAGTTTTACTAATTTGTTAAAAGTTTAACTTTTTTGTTGAAAATTCAACTACCTTCTAAAAAAATTTTATTATTTTTAAGATATTTGTAAATATTTATAAGTATTTATAAGTATTTACACATTTTTTAAAGTTTTCTACTTTTTTGCACCAAGTTTGACCCGTTGCGTTGGCAGAATCTAGGTGAAAAGCTCGAAAAAAATTTGAATAATTTAGAAAAATATTAATGAAAATTACCTCTAAAATAAACCTAGGAACTTCAAACAATGTTAATTATTTTCAGAATTATGCTAGTTTCAAGAGAACATCGAAATTTTACCTTTTCTCAAAAAATTTGTTTAAATTTAACATTTCGGCTTCAACTTCGGCTTGTTAAGTGTAAAATTTTATAAACTTTCGTGTTGTTATAAAAAAATTAAGGCTAATATGATAAAAATTATGGCTCATTAGTTGTAGTTCTAAGACAGGCATGCAGATATTTTTGTAGGCATTTTATTTAAGTTATCAAGTAAATCAGATTAATTTTGATGCGAAAACTTACGTATATAATCCAAAAAGATGAAATTTCTACCAAACTTGTTGACTTTTCAACGAGTAAGGATCTTTTACTCAAGAACAGACAACATTTTCGTCAAACTGTTTAAATTTCATGCAATAAAACATATTAATCTTAAATCAAAAACAGTTTAATTCAACCAAAACAAGAAGGAATTTTAACAAAGTTTTCAACCAAACAGTGTCATTCGTAACGAAAAAGGATGAAATTTCCATTAAAACCCATGAATTTCCAAACCAAAAAATATTTCTAGACCAGAAAAAAAATCTATAAAATTGTTAATTTTTGAAGTCAAAAAGACTAAAATGTGAATTTTCAATAAATCAGTTAATTTTTATAAAATCGTTGAACTTGTAACTAAAATGGATTTTTCCAGCCAAATGATCAAATTTTAACCGAAAAATGTGAATTCTCTTCCAAAAAATTAATAGTAGATTTTTCAACCTAAATTGATTAAATAATCAACTAATAAAATCGTGGAATTTTGTTATTGGGTTCTATCCAATTTGCACTTCACAGGAAAAGCGAAAGAAAGTGAAAATAAAGAAATAGGGAAAAGACTATGAAGTCTGCGACAAAGAGGATTTGTGATGGTTTATATACTGAAAAATAATTGTTAAATAATTGATCATTCTTCTTTAAAAAATTCAGTTTCTTATTGATGAAAAAACTATGAAAAAAATTTTACACAGTAGTAAGAAGAAAAATGATCAAGAAACATTTCATTAAAAAATTTTTGTCTTTAAGCCCATGTGACTTATTTTCATACAAAGCGCCACATCGAGTTGAAAATTTGGGATAATAAATAAGAAGCACTAAAAAGTTGGGTCTGGTCCTAAACTTTAATAATTATAAAAAAAGCAAAAAATTATTTACAATAAAAAACTTTTTTCATAATTATACAAATTTAGGATCAGACCGACCATTATTAGTGCATTTTGTTTAGTATCCAAATTTTCAACTTAATGAGGCGCTTCGTTTAAAAAAATTGAGAAATGAAAAAAGTGGTGGTAAGGTAGGAATCTGGTCACGTGACCCACTCCTCACATAGACTTAAACATAATTTTAAGGACGTGCATTTAATGAATTTTTTTTCTTAAATTTTCTGGATATGGATTTTCTTTAAAAAAATGTTTTTGTTATTAAAAATTTGTTAATTTATATTTTTGAAATTAAAATTTACTATTTTCTGTCATCATTAAAAATTGTTTCTGTGGGTGTAAAATTAATTAAAAAATCACACTGCACACAAAAATTAAAATTTTTCAAAGTCTATTGTAGTGGCATAATTATTTAAATATGCTTTTAAATTAAAATATTTTAGTTTAAGGATTCATGAAAATATGTTATAAATTTTCAGGGATTTCAGGGATTATTTTTGTGAAAATTAAAAAAAAAAATTCTTTAAAATTCACATTGTGATACAAATAAGAGATTATCAAACATTTTTGATGAAAACTTTTACACTGTATTACATTTTTCTATGCTTTCACGTCTTTTGTTTTTAAATTGAAATGTTCTAAATTTCTTGTAATCATTACAAATTTTTCTGTGAAAGTAATTTTTTTGTGTTAAATTAAATTGTAGTAAACTATATCAAAGAAATTGTAGTTGAGAATGATTCTTCGTGAGTATTCTTCAAACTTTGTTTTGTAAAATACTTTGGTGAAAATATTATTATTAATGTTAGCAAAACGCAACAAATTGATAATTTATACTCTAGTAAAATTAACAAATAAACAAAAATTGTAGTTAAAGATTGATTTAAAATATTTCTTGCGACCCACATAGATTCATTGAAAACATTTTTTTATAATTTTTCTGTATAAAAAATTGCATTTTGAAATTGTTTAAAAACTATAAATACATGTATCCAAATTTGATGTACGTTGAAAAACTATTATTTTTATTGCTTATTTTGCATTTATGCGAAGTAGTGCAATAATGTTATTACTGACCTTATGAGAATTTGTAAGGAATCTTAATAAACATAAAAAAATTAAGTTCCACACAATAAGAAAAATCAATCCTACCAACGAGTTCCTATTAAAGGTTACTTAAAGAGTCCGAAAGAAAAAATTACTACTCATGGGCAAAAATTCACCTTTTGGGAATGCCTTTAAAAAAGGTTAAAAATTTTTTAAAAAATCCTACTAAAAGTTTGTAGAACTCTTCAAAAAGAACGATTTTCTTAATTTTTAAGTTTTTAAAAATTTCTTTACGGATTTGGAAAACTTGAGAAACTTCTCTTAAGCATAAAAAATAAGATAATTAAATTTGACATTTAAACATTTCAAAAGAAATACCAAAATTTACTGTTTCAAAGTTGAATGGTTTATTTCTAGCCGCAAAGAAATGGAAGGAAGGGTTGTGCGATGATTAATGATGGTGATTTCGTCGAGGAGTCACAAAAGCGTGTTTAAATCATCGAAATTCGCGAGAAATGCCTTTCGGAATATCTGTAACATCAATAATGTCTGGGAATAGTTGGAAAAACCTAGAAATGTCATGGACTTTCATAAAGTCACAAAATTTTTTCGAGCTTGCGCACATAATTATAATACAAAGTTTCTTTATTCGTAAAAGTAACTTTAAAGCACAGGCATTATTCTTATTATTATTTATTTTTATTATCATTAAAATTCATGGAAGTCATTATATTAATAGTACATTTTTCAAACATTTAGATATTATTTACCAGGGTGCGAAAAACACTATTTAATATGAGCTCGCAAAATTGCATTTACATTTCGATTTTTTAATCTAAAGTACTTACAATTTATTTATTCACAGGTGCATAATTCTCGCTTATTCAAGTATTGATACTCAATAAATGAGTCGGAAAATTTTCATCACAATTCGAGTAGAGCACCCTAAAATTTGCCAAATCAATAACTTCATTTAATTTTTCATACTAGATAAACGGGAATGAAAGCGGGGAGAATGCGTATCTGATATGGAAAATTCATTTAAGATATTAGTTAGTGAATTTAAAGAGTATAATTTTTTTAGCATCCAGGAAAAACTTTCGTCTAAAATAAAATTTATTTTGACTTAAGAGCATTTGACGCAACCAAATACCTATATTACCGACTTCACTTTATTAGTTCACTAAATATTTTTTTGAATCTAAGAACTGTTTCTGCAAATAAAAATTCAAACTGAAACATTGGAAAATGTATTAGAGCAAAATAAAGTATGTTTAGGTACTTCATTTGGAGCTGTTAGAGGAACTTCATTTTGGAGCTGTTAGAGCCTCGCCCAGTAGCCGCCACGGTTCGAATTTTCGTTCACATCACGAAAACCGTTATCGGTTATGTGCCGGATAAGATTTAGTTGAAATATTTTTTTTACATCTTTTATTATTAAATTTTGTACTTGAACATAGTTTGCTGTCGGCTCTTGTAATTTCCAAAAGTTTCAGGACGTATCAAAAAAGTTCGAACGTTCAAAAAATGTCGAGGTCAGAAATCATTTTCAGTGAAGTTACTACCCAAATGAACTACCTAAATGTACTTTTCTGTACTCTACAACATTTTCCAAAGTTTCAGATCGATATTTTAATTATGAAAAAGGTCTAAGATTAAAAAAAATATTTAGTGAAATGATAAAGTGAGGTCGATAATATAGGTATTTGACTGTGTCACATTCCCTTAACTAAAAAGGGATTTATTGTAAAAATGGGATTGCTAATTGAATTCAAAATTCAAAGGCTTCGATTTTTTCGCAACAAGCCTAAAATCCAAAAATCCGTTCCAGGTCTTCTAGTTGAAAGTTATTACTCAGTTTCGTATGTGCTTCATTCGAATAAAGGTTAAGTTAAAAAAAAGATTACATCGACTTTGAAAATATTGTCACCATTTTTTTCAAGATTTAAAAATGCTTTGAACGGCTATTCGCAGTGCATTGAAACTCAAACAATTTACCCTGATTAATTTCTGTATCAAAAGAAAATTGTCTAAGATGTAGCATTAGAAAAAGTACCCTTTTTGAAAGCCCTACAAAATTATCACAACAACTTTTTTAACTTTCTTCAAGAGTCTAAAAATCAAATTTTGATCAGGTTTTGTTTTATTCGTTAAACTGTCATAGTTTTTTTTATCGAAAATTTAACTATTTTTGGGGGAAATTCTTTTATGGTAGAAAAGTCATCTATTTTTGTTTAAATTGAATAAACAAGTCTTATATTCTTAAATTATATTCTAAAATTTCTTTATTTTGTTTCTAAACGATTCTAGTTTAAAAATATTACAAGATAAAAATGCTGACCTTTGTATAACCTGGAAATTGAAAAATGGTTCAGGGAATTTTTCTATTAGTTTAGTATTTCACAAGAGGTAATATTTTTGTTCTTCCTTGAATGAAAAGAAACCCCTGGAAATCATTAGTTTACGGGAGCGTTTCACGCTTTTAATCGGGACATGCTATTCAACATAAGCACCTTACTTTCTGGTCTTTAAATATTGATGGCCAGAGAAAATAAAAAATCAGCCTGGGAAAAATTAAGGAATTTGAAAACAGAAGTTTTGCGGTCAGTCTGATATAATATTCTTATTGGTAAGAATTGATTTTTCTTGCATTATTAGGATTAAACTATTTGATTTGGAAATTTTTTTATTGAATTACATTTTGTTGTTGTTGGTATAATTCAATTGTTTTTGACTGAAATTTAAAATACTTTTGAATTTAAATATTGCTTTTTCCTTATTTGTTTAAAACTCACTTGCTTGAAGGCTAATTAACTTTGTCGAATAATATTTTTTTAGAAGATTTATCATTTTAGTTAAAAATTCATCTTTTTAGTTGAAAGTTCAACTATTTGGTTAAAAACTGATATGTTTCAAGTGAAAATTTCACTGCTTGGGTAACGGTTGAACTGCTTTGTCAAAAAAACTTGTTTTTTTGTTCCTTACGGTACATCTACGTGGTTGAAAATTAAACATCTTTTGTGTAAATTTCTATTTTTTTTCTTTTGAAATTCACTTTTTTGTGTTTGAAATTTTCTCTTTTTTGACTTAGAATGCAACTACTTGTTTAAAATTAACTTCTAGTTAAAAGCTCATATTTTCGGGTTGAAAATTTAATCATTTTAGAGACAATTCATCTTTTGACATAAAAGTTCAACCTTTTTCTTCTTTGAGTAAAAAACCTTAATTCGTCGAAAATTTGTCCTTGTGGCTTGAAAATTTCTTATTTTAGTTTACGATTTATATCTTTGTTTAAAAAATTTACTATTTTGTTCGAAATTAACTTTTTTACTTGCAGAAATTTTATTTTCAGGTTTAGTCAAAAGTGTATACTTTTTAGAAAAATATCTAACTATTTATTCGAAAATGCATCTTTTTTCTTAGGAAATCCTTCCTGTTGGTGGACAATTTGCCCTTTTATTTTAACAATCCATCTCTTTTGCTATAAATTTTATCTCTCTAGGCTAAAATGTAGCGTATTAGATTTTTCATTCAGAGTTCATTTTTGAAGGTTGAATATCGAACATTTTGGTTAGAAATTCGATTATTATGTTCAAAATGTAATTATTTTATGGAAAACTTAACTATTATTAATCCTTTAGATTAGCTTTTCTTATTGTTGAAAATTTATCTTTGTGGGTTAAAAATTGAACAATATGGTCTAAAAGTCAACCATTTTGATGAAAATTTAAATTTTTTCTTAGGAAGTTATCTTTCTTGATCGAAAATTCAATCTTTTTGTTAAAAATTCGTTATTTCGGATCAAACTTCCCTTTTGTGTTAATGAAAATTCAAATTTCTTCTTAAAAATTTATTAATTTGTTTTAAAATTCTACCATTTGGTTAAAATTTTAGAATCAGCTTGAAATTGGACTATTTTGTTAGAAAATTCATTAACCTTGTTGAAAATTGAAGTATTTTGTTAAAAATTAATTTGTTTCAGTCAAAAACTCAACTGTTATGTTGGATATTGGATGATTTTAAAAGGGAATTTATAATTTTGGATTTAAGTTTTTTTTATTGTTCAAAATTGAACTATTTTTGTTTAAGGATGAATATTTTTTGTTTTTAGTTGGAAATTCATCTGTGCGTGTTACAATTTGACAATTTTGGATTAAATTCCATTCTTTTGAAAATTTTATTATTTTGTTGAAAATATGAATATTTTGCTTCAAGACATTTTTTTTGGTCGGAAAATTGAACTTGTTTATTAAAAATTTGTCCTTTTGAATTAAATTTCTTTTCTATATCCTTAAAAATGCATCATGCTCATAAGAATTCATTTATTTAGTTTAAAATTTGACCATTTTATTTAAACTTGATCTTTGTACGTTGAAAAATTTACATTTTGGTTAAAAATGCAAAATTCTCCTAAAAATTAATCTATTTAGTTTTAAATTTGAACATTTTATTGAAACTTGATCTTTGTTTGTTGAAAATCCAACATTTTGGTTAAAAAATAAACTTTTTTGTTGAAAATGTTTTTCTAATTATTATTTTGTTAAAAATTTAACTATTATCTTAAATATTTATCTTTCTTGGTTGTAAATCGATCTTTGCGAGTAAGAAACTTTAGAATTAGATTAATAATTGAACTATTTTGTCAAAGATTTAATTACCTTTTTGAAAATTTAAGTATTTTGTTAAAAATTGATTTTTATTTTAGTCGAAAACTCAACTGTGTAATTGAACATTGGTTGATTTGAAAAGGAAATTCATCATTTTGGATTGGAATTCTTTTTGTTGTTTAAAATTTTATTTTTATTTGAAAATTTGAATATTTTATTTCAAGACATCTTTTTTGTCGGTAATTAAATTTTTTTGTTAAAAATTTGTCGTTTTGGATTACATTTTTTTTATTGCTAAAAATTCCACATTTTCCTAAAAAATTAATTTATTTAGTTTAAAATTACGCCATTTGGTTGAAACTTGATCTTTGGTCGGAAATTAATCTTTTTAAGTGAAAAACTTAAGATTTTGGTTGAAAATTTGACTATTTAGTCCATAATTTATTTGTTTTATTCGGAAATTCATCCTTTTGGATTGAAATTAATAATTTTTTTTTTGGTGAATTTTTATCTATTTTTGGTTGAAGTTTAATATTTTTTGATTATGGTTGAAAATCATTCTTTTCATATTAAAAATTCAACAACTGAGTACAAAATTCAAATTTGTTGAAAATCTTGTTATTTCGTTGAAAATTTAAATATTTGGTTAAAAACCGGTCTTCTTTATCGGAAAACTCAATATTCTTCTTGAAAATTCGTCCTTTTCTATTGAAATTTCATCTTTGGTTCATTTGAAAATGTTTTCTTCTTTGATAAAAAGATTCGATTTTGAAAACGTTACAAGATAAAAATGCTGGTCCTAATTATTTTCATCTTTAACTGTCTAAACTAGGTGGAAAAATCGATATCTTTTGTCTGGCAACAAAAAGTAGGTCAAGAAATTTCGATCCTTCTTTTGTTAATATCATGTGAAGTCTTTAGTTTAGTGTTTTACAGGAGGTAATATTTTTGTTCTTCCTTAAAAGAGAGGAAACGCCTGAAAATCATTAATTTACGGGAGCGTTTCACGCTCTTAATCAGGACATGCTGTTAAACATGGGCGGCTTACTTTACAGACCACCGCATACGTGTAAAGTAACGATGTGTAGACCATTCAGGATTCACAGCTTTGAAGTCCTTTAGTTGGAGTTGAGAGTAGTAGGCGTAGATAGCACTGTAAGGTCCCAGGAAAGTGTGGCGAATTCTGAACTGAAAAGTGACGTCAGGAGGACCACCCTGACGAAATGACCGAGTCCCGGCAGTTTTTCTTTTCAACTCCAACCAACCCACCCACCCGCACCGGCTACAATTTGAATAGACATAGCCTCATAGACTGAGGAAGGTTCAACGTCTTTTAGGCGAACCTTCCATTTGGAGGCCACAATGCCGCCGCGGTAACCCAAGACCATTTTAACCTATTTTACTCATTTCAAATATAGGATAAATCATCTAAAAGATAGAGGGTGTTTTTTATTTCTTATTTTTACTCTGTTATGAATGGACCACACGGTGTGGCGATGAATATTTGTTTACCCACAATTGTTGCATTGAAAATGTTTATACTAAAAGATTTTAAAAAGTGTGAAGAAATATTTCCCTAAAATTATTCGAAAGAAAATATATATCTGTCCCATGAAAACGGCTACAAACGAGTTCAATTGTGATCTTTTTTGATTATGATATCTTTGAGTTTAGGATAAATAATACGAAAATCTTTTACTTTCAACACTTACCATTTCAGATTTTAAATTGTTCGAAGACTTAAACAATTAAAAATAAGAAAAATTTAAAATCTAGGATTTTTGATAACATTTTTAGTACATTAACCATATAAATCATTAATATAAATGAATTCATGATTTTTAAAATTAAATTGTACTTCGAGAATAAAAAAGTCTTATTAGTTAAACAAATGTAAAACCTCGATTAAAACTTTGTAAACTATTTTCAATTTTAAAATAACTCAAAAAATATATATTCTGAATAAAAGGCTTTTATTAAATTTTAAACAATATTTCAGTCTAAAATATTCCATTTTAAATCATTTAATTTGAAAATTATCAGTTAGGAAATAGAACACTTACTTAATATTTAGAAATATCTGAGCGAACACTTAAAATCAGTAATTATAATTTAAATATTTAAAACTAAACAAAAAACCCTGAACGTTACAATTTTAATTGTTTTATATAAAAAAAATTTAATTTGTAAGTCTAATTGTTGAATTTCGGAATATAAATAACAATTAAACGCCATTCATTCTTAAAAAATATCCGCGAAGTTTAAGATATTTTCAGAAGTTTTGAACAAATTCAAAATTAATTAAACATTTGAAATAATTTAAACGAAGTGTCTATGTGTACCGACAAGAACCCGCTACTCGTACCAAAATTTCGATGCAAATAGTGCACGGCCTAATTTGAAATCAAATTTAAATTTTGGCAGATTTCAAACAAAAAATTTCGATGCTTTTTAAAAATTTAAAAATTAGTTTAAGGAATTTTTTTAAATTTTGCAGGATTAAAAAAAAAATTAAGAAAAATTTTTAAATAATTTAAAATTATAAAAATTTTAAACTAAATGTGCATTTTTGAAGATTTTGAAATCAAATTTCAAATAATTTTGAAGATTTTTGAAAACTATTTAAAATGAAAATAACTTTTACTAAAAGTTGTGTTTAGTTAAAAAAAATTCAATTTTTAAATTTTTGATCCAGCTAGCTGAAAATTGCTCTAAATGATATAATTTTGAAAAAATTTAAATGCATTAATTGATTCTTTAGTTTAGAGCATTGAAAATGATAACTTGGATTTATATTTTTTGGACCGAATGAATTAAATTTTAAATTGTTCAGTTAAAAAGTGATGAAAATATTTTATTTACGTTTGAATTATTGAGCATTTGAATACAAAAATTTGTATTCACTTCAAATAGAAAATTTCTGGCATTAGAGTGTAATTTTTTTAAGTTCATTGGTCGTGAGAAATATATGCGAACGGGGAAAACCGAGAAATGATCGGGAATTTTTTTGGATTAAAACGGCCATCCCGTAAATCCTTCTGTTCCCCTTTAAATTTTCAAAATCTAACATAAAAACGTTTTGATACTTAATCTGAAATCTTTGTAAAAATTAATATTTATCGTCCCAGGAGGAAAAATTGTATTTATTATTTAAAAAAAATTAAATCTGCGAAATTAAAATGCTATTATTTTGAAAATCGGACTCCAGTAAAAATAAGAAATTGTCAAAATAAAAAAAAAATTGTGTGAATTTTTTTTTGTAATAATAAAATTATAAATGACGATTGCGACTTAAAATGATAGTCCTCAAAGCACTGTTTTACAAAGGTTTATTATTTTAGAATACATGGTTCAATATATTTTTAAGTTCTGAAATCTTAATTTCCATATTTCATTTCCTGCTAGTTCCGACCATTTTTTTTATAGAAGTCAGAAGATAGTTTACATTTTTATATTTAAGAATTTTGGGGTGATGCAATATCCCGGTAACTATTAATTCATAAAAAATGAAAAAATGTTAGCGTTGTGTTGAGATCAAATTATGACAATAAAAGTTATTAAATCAATTAAAAAATATTAAATACAATTAATTTTAAATTCTTTGATTCCTAAAAGTTTAGTTAGAAAATACTCATATATTAAAAGTCTTCTATTGCTGCGCCTTATTCTAAAACATTTCGAAATAGATAAGACTTATCTCTTATGGATCAGCAAATAAAAGCTTTACATAATTGTGAAGAAACTTAAGATCTCAGAATACGTAAAAAATTTGGCATACACAAAAATATTGAAAATATGAAAACAAGAATTTTGAGAATACATCTAATTAACTAGAATTAATTATTTCATAAGTCGTTTATCTCGCTGGACCAATTATCAGAAATATTAGTATTTCCTCCCGAAAACAAAATTTTCTCAACAAAAGATCTATTCTAATTATTCTAATTATTAATGCAGGAAAATAATTGATATAAAGTTTTTTTTTGTCATGCCAAAAATTCTGTATCTGGAAAAGTATGGGTATGATTTTAAGGGTTGAAATAATATCGTCAGACATAAATTATAAAAGAAAAAACACATGCTTTATATAAAAAAGCTTCGAAACTTAAGAAAAATAATTATTTCAAACAAAGTTTTATGTAATTAAGGTTTCTCTTAGCGGGGAAAAACTTCCCCTTAAAAATAAGATTTCTTTTATCTGTTAAGTTCAAAAGCTTTTGAGCATTTTTTAAAGCTTGAAGAGTTTACAAAAAAAGTATGTTAAGTCAATAAACAAACTTCAATAAACAAACGCTATGATTTAGGACATTCAGGCTCAGTGTATATTCCTACGAAATCCAAATTTAAGCCTATAATAGTGCAATAAAGTAGGACCTGGTAGCAGGTAGCTCAATGGAAGTTTCAACTACAACGTACGTTAAGCCCGAGGGTAGAGAAAACGAAACCATATACCAATTGGAAGGGACAAAGTAGGATGTAAATATTATAAAAATTAGTCCTTTGTGATAGCCTCTTTAAACCTACGAAGCTAAAGAATTTAGAAGTTTGAAGTAGGGGCTTTGTACATTTCTTCAAATCAATAGTTGACTGTTCCCAGCTGGGTCCTTCTAATTTATACGCCCATGGTCAAAATTCGCTCTGAAAGTAGCCCCAACTAAGAATTCCAATCATAAACGTAAGGCTTTCATCTAAGACTTTTTTAGTCTCGCTCCTGCCCGCTAACGAGACAAAGACATCTTGAAGACAAACTAAAGACAAACTGGTGTAACTGAAGCAAAATCTGACTCGACCAGCTATTTTTCTTCACGACAAACTTGCAATATTAATACTTAGTAAATATTTTTATGAGAGAATAACACGAAAACTTTTTTGCTTCCGAAGAAGTGTTGCTGAGGCAGAATGGAAAGATTAGAGCCTAGGGAACAATCATCCATTTTTTGATTCTTGTTTAATAATTACAAATTACTAGTAACATTTTCAAACGCCTTCGAGCCACAAAGAATGTTATATTTTAATTCGACTTTTTAAAATTTAATTACAAACGTTTATGATTGTTGCTTACAAGCCATACTTTAAAATACCCCCAGATTGAGCGTTGTGGGCCTACTGGCGTTTCCGCGATTTCATCCAAAGTCAACAGTGCAGTCGCTCCGCTTTTCATGTTTATTTTTGACCGTGCTCTACATTTTTTCTGAGCATTATATTTATATATTCCAGCGAAAAGATCACCACTCTCTAGTGTTGCATACACGTCACCATCCAACGTCGCTAATACAATTTTTTCTTCCTTTGGCATAGGCTGGTAGCCTTTGGGTCTTTTGAGTATTAAAAGATGGTTATCCACTGGAAAAGTGTATCTTCGTAGTTCGAATTCTCGATCAAGATTTCTCTTGGAAGTAAGTCGAATAAATTGAAGTTGGTCAAGTCTATACCCCAGTATGTCAGAAAAGGGAAGCTTGGTTGGTGGAGCCATATATCTGGCAGAAGGAGACCTAGATCTGATACGAAGAGGAGACCTGTCGGGAGAATCAGACATGGTTGAAGAAAGAGACATGTCAGGAGAATTCCGCCGGTCAGAAAAAGAAGCCGAAGAAGATGGTGCATCACGAGGAACGCCAGGTATAGGTTCGCCATTAGGTAAACATTCAAACTGTGAACTAAACTCTGCAAGAAGAAACAGATCATTAATTTGTTTAGAAGTCTCTCAGTATTTCGATTTCTTAAAGTTAAAAAGGTATTGCTTTATATATACAAATAAATTTTTTAAAAAATAAGGTTACAGTGAAGATTTTTCTATCGAAAAATAGTTGCAAGACTTTTCAGATTCAAATGCAAGAAAAAACATTCTTGATGTTGGCCAGAATGCGAGAATTCAACACCTTTGTGATGAAGTTATATATTAAAAAAAAACCGTCTTTATATTTGATTTTTCAATAGTTGTTTAAAACATCAGAAGAATAGATAGGGTCATCACTGGCATAGGTCGTACACTTTATGTGACTTTTGTTTCACTGGTTGACACCTATGTCTTGAAGTTTTTTTAATGGAACACAATTTTGCTTTAATTTTTAACTAGTTCTTTTCATTTATTAGAAGACTAGATAGAGTCTTGACTAACAGAACAGGTACACTTTCGAGTCAGATTAGGTTCACACATTTTCTTTAATATTACATCATGTAGATATTTGTATACTACCTCATAATCATTAATCTTATACAAATAAGCCCAATTAATTTTAGCCGTGTTAAAGTATAGACCCGTGAAATTTTTTTTTAAATATAATCAACTTTGTCTATTTATCCACAATTTACAAAACGCATAATTTGTAATTCAGTTGCAATTCATTAGTACAACTTCTTAATTTGTATATAATTTTTTCTTGAGCTGGTTTAAACTCATAGATAATAATAATCAATTTCACCTAATATAATGAAACCAGAATTTAGAAGCTAAACTTTAGAAACTACGAAAGGGTTTAATTATATTCTAAAGTTATTTGAAGTATCGCGATGTATTCCAAAATATTTTAAAAGCAGGTTAAAGCAAGAAGGTTACATGGACCGCCACACATTGGGGATATAACAATAATTTCGTTCAAAACTACCTACAGGTTTTTTGTATTTTATATTACATTTAAAAAAATATATTTTTGTCCTCAATTTTATTATTTTTTTGTGATTTTTTTGTTTATTATTTTTCTTTTTTCTTTGAAACTATTTGATTAACTTTTTTATCTAAAACTTATAAATTGGGAGCTTAAAACTTAGAATCATTTTTTTCTTATTGTTCAATTAACATATCGTTTGCTGCTTTATCGATTTAGGGTTTATGGGTTTAGGGTTTATCGGTTTAGGGTCTATAGGTTTATGGGTTTAGGGTGTACGGGTTTAGGGTTTATCAGTTTAGGGCTTATGGGTTAGGGTTTAAGGTTTATGGGTTTAGTGTTTATCGGTTTACGGTGAATGGGCTTAGGGCTTAAGTTGTTTTGCATGATTTTTGCAATATAATGCAAATGAAGCAATAATCGTACAAACTATATGTTTAAACGAATTATTATAAAAAATTGGCCTTGTGAGTCTTTTTGAAATTGATTGAAAAACATTTCTGGCTAAATTTTGTTTGATTTGGTACAGATTTGCGACTTGTAGGTGGTTTTGAACATTCATTCCCCAATGTGCGCGATGCAAAGATTTTCGCAACTTTTCCTTACACCCTAATTTTTATCACATTCAATAAAATTTAAAAGACTTTAGAATCGCAGTCCATATAACATACTTGGATTTTTTAAAGACATTTTGTCGAAAATGCTAAAAAGCTCATCTTCTTATTTCACCAAATTATTAGTTTAGTAACTATACTTAACACTGGGAGAAGTATTTATACAAAAAATTTGTTAGCAGTAAAATAAGGATGTTGCCTTTGTTTAATCAGTTTTTAGCCTATGGCATTATTAAATACATTAAAAGACCAAATAAAAAAATTCTTTTCTCAGGATGTGTATCAATATATTTTTTCTTTATCCAATGATCTAATTTTGACAAACTTGTGAGTTTAGTTTTTATTGCATGCTATCCAGGAAAAAAATTCCGCATGGAAAGCTACGAGTGTACGCTTCATTTAACTTTTGATGTAAGCATGATTCGGACTAAGGCTGAAGAATTTCCGCTTCCACTCTAACTTATTGTCCTTTTTAGTTTTTAATTTCCCCAAAATTCCATATCAATGTGTAATTTTTTATAAATACCACTTTTGAAGACACGCATTCTGTATTTGGAAGTAACAAATTCAAATTAGATGCTTATTCCTTCTGGGTACACTTAAATAGATTTTTGAAGAGAATAGCTATTGGAATAGAATGCGGATTACGTCAGACAAATTGTTAGTTGCGGAAAGCGTGAACAAATTTTCAAAATTATAGATATATTATTGTGTTATATTTACCAATATAACTAAGAATGACCATCAAGGTAAAGACTAGAATGTAAGCGATCCGCATTTTTCAAAATCAGAATAAAAACTGATTCTTGCGTTGATTCTGAACTTGTTTTACAGTATCACAAGTGTTTATTTCACTGCTTCATTTAAAGTGTTTTATAATTTTTATCTCATATATTATATTTAGAGCATGTCCTTCTCAGATTTTAATCTTTATATTTATAAATTAGTACCAGGATAGAAATTTTATTACCTGAATCGAGACTACTTAGGATAAAATAAAACAATTCTCTGCTGTCCAACGGAAAAACCAAATAAGTGACTTTTGCCATAGAGGGTTTATTTGCATGCGCATGTATCGGAAAATAGTTTCTATAGCAAATTTCACTTACTAGGTTTTTTTTGTTGGGCAGCAGTTTTTGCGAATACAGCTTCGATAAAAATCTAAGTATTAACCGGAATTTTTCAAATAAAAAAAAAATTCAAATTACAAATACAGATTTAATTAATTTTCATTCTTTCTCCTGAGTCGAGAGAACTTAGAAGTTTCGATCTAAGACAAATAAAAATAATTAATTAATTTTCTGGAATCAATCAAACGCTTTTCAAATAGAGGGAAGAAATCTTACACAATTTTATCGAGATTTGACCCTTAGTGCGAGGTTATCGAGTTTACGGCATTCGTAAAGTGCGTCGAATATGCCAGTTTTATTTTGAATCTCAGAGCAGAAGGGTCTTTTTCTAATCACAGAGTGAAAATGATTTTATTTAAAAAAAAAATGTTTTCTTAACAATTTTTTTACATGGTTTCTTATGTGAAAATTATAAAAGTATACAATTTTTTTTATGACACGTATGACTTCATCCTTTTTCGACGCATATGCAGTGAGGCTAAGCCTCTACCTTTTACTCCCAAGGGAGTGAAAAGTAACGTCAGAGGTAAATATTGAAAATGTTACATCTATGAGCTCTCATTTTACGATAATCAGCCTATTCACCGTAAAAACTCTAAGGACATTTTGGTTACAGATAATAGAATTTTGGTTTAATCTTTGGAAAGTTGCTCTATATATGTAATTGGTAATTAAGTTACTATCAATTACCTTTAATATTACCATAATTTAATCAGAAATCTCATAAATTTCCGTACTTTGTCAAAATTTTAAAATGGAATTTTGGTTAATTTATAGTAATTTATTATATTAAAATGTAAAATTTATAGACATTTTTAAATTAACCATGCTTCATTTATTTGAAATCTAATATGGGCTGCAATCATGACTGTATTTCCAAAAATGTGTGAAATCACCCAATGGTTATAAAAAAGGGGCATAATAATATTTTAATTTTTGTCAGTGTCGTTTGTTACAAGTGATAACTTAGTACGTCCAAGCAAAACCTAAATTCGCGAAGTTATATAAAGAATCACATAAAAGGATAGAATTATTGGAAGACAAGAAAAAAAAATGACTGAGGATGTGTTAAAAATCTTATTATTATTTCACTAAAGAACTGACTAGAATAATGTTAATTTTGTATTCATATTGGTAATTGTTCATCATTTAGTTTAGGTCTTGGTCTTGCAGGTTTGATAAAATAAAATATCAATTCAAAATTTATATTAATTATATTAAATTTCAAACCCTATCCCCAGTTGAAATAAACATTATAATAAGTTTAGATCAAGTAAATTGTATAAGGTAACTTTGATTCACATAATTTTTTGATGCATCCAGTGCGTCAGTCTGGAACGAAACATAAAAAATCTCATTTTTATTTTTAATTTAAAATAAGTAAATTTGATTTAAATGAATTTCAAAACAAACAAAAAATACTATTGACCCTAATTTTAATTAAAAAATCTTCTTTACTGTTAAAAAACTGATCTTGCATACAAAAAATTTGGAACGTAAAAGATTATTATTCACTGACCGAAATATTTTTTGACCGAACTTCTAATTCTTATCGTATTTACTTTTATTCTTATTGATTTTATTGTTATTGTTATCGCTAGAATGATAAAACTTTAATAAATTCCTAGAAGCTTATTTCTTCGAAAATAAAATTATATGCAATTTTGACACTCCTAATTTTTAACAATTATTATTTTAATCCTTCAAAATCAAAAACGTTTTGATATTCAATCTGAAATCTTTTAAACATTATTTTTTATTACTCCAATAAGCAAATCTAGCAAAAAACCTCAATATCATCATTTTGTCAGAAAATGTTACACTATTAAGAGTAATAATAAAAACAAAATACATTGATAATAACAATTAATATATAGTATTGTAATAAAAAATTGCTTTTGTTAACAAATATTTAAAATAAATAAAATGGGAAATTGGTAATGGTAATGGAAATCTCTATCGAATCTGCACTGTAAATTTTTTAATTTTTTAATTTTTTATCCACTGGAAAAATGTATCTCCGAAGTTCGAATAGTCGGTGCTCATTCTTGTTGCAAGTAAGTCGAATAGATTGAAGTTGGCCAAAGCCATACCCAAGTATGTCGGAAAATGGTATCCTGTTTGGTGAATCTATATGCCTGGCTGCAGGAGACCTGCTTCTGACACGAATAGGAGACCTGGCCGGAGAATCAGGTCTACCTGGAGAAAGACACCTGGCAGGAGAATGTTTTCTGTTGGATATATAAGAAGATTCTTCGCCTCGAGGAACAGCAGGTATAGGTTCGCTATTAGGTAAACTTTCGAACTGCGAACTAACCTCTGCAAAGAATCAACGGATTAATTTTTTTTGTAAGCACACTACCGTCGGAAATTATGAGATTGATTGACGCAAGCGCTATTAAAAATAACTGCTGGATTTGAACTACGATAACTCAGTGAAAAAAAATATAGGACATTATTAAAGAAAAAGTTGTAAAACCTATAAAATTCCACGTCTAGTAGTGTATAACATAATTTTTTTTGATCTGCTGAAGAGAATAGAGCACGTGACAAGTTTTAAAAAAAATTCTAGATTATCTAAAATTTTGTACCTCGACTTCAACTTTTAGCATGACCTAGGGAAATTGTTGCAAAAATCTGAAAATTGTACAACGTTGAGCCTAAAATTTGATCTTCACTTTAAGCCAAAGAAACTTTAAAAATCATAATCGGTTCCTAAGATTCGATTAAAAATGTTCAAACGTATCTGTGTTGAGTTTTAGTTAACGATCACGGTTCTTGGTTGGTCTGCTGCTCGCCTCCTTTGCTGAGGCAGGTCCAAATAGGCCACGCACAGAGGTGGCGCTTGGTTGGGGCTCTCTGATACTTTTGATTCTGCCCATAAGTAATTTTTATTTCTTAAAATTTTTATCAACTAGAATATTAATAAAAATGTAGATATATTGTTACGAGAGTAAACTATTTTTCAAACGAATGTGCATCTAAATTCTAAATAACGATTGAACATTTTTAATCGTATCTCGGAAACCGATGAAGATTTTTTAAGTTTATTTGGCTTAAATTGAAGATAAAATTGCAGACTTTACGTCGTATAATTTTCAGATTTTCGCAAAAATTTTCCTAGGTCATGCTAAAAGTTGAAGTCGAGGTAAACAATTTTAGAAAATGTAGAATTTTTTAAAAAACTTATCATGTGTTGGCAAGATTGCAAGAACTCCACACCTGTCTGTTGAAGTTATTTCAACAAAACCAAGTTGTCTTTGATTTCGAAGTAGTTTTTAGTGTATAAGAAAACTAGATAGGGTCATGAATAGCAGATGATGTACACTATATCGCTGGTTATAGCAGATGGTAGCGCTCAGGATTTGTAACTTCAACGTTTATCTTCGATTCTTGCTACTAGCAATTTTAGAAACTTGTTTTGTTTCTACATAAAAAATTAGTTTTTCCAACTTTTATAATTTTTTATGATTTTCTTTCTTAAATTAGTCTCATATTCAATAAAAATATTACATATAAATATATTATTATTAATTTGATACCTATGCTCATTACTGGGACGAGTGTGGACTCAAAACAATATTTTAGAAGCAGTAAAATAAACAATTTTCCTTTGTTTGATAAAAGCCTTACCTTATGGCATGCTTCAAAAAATTTAAAAACATAACTAACAATCCTTTTGTTAGGATGTGTATTAAACAGATTATTGCGTTGATTAAGAATTTGGCTAAAAGTGCAACTAGTGTAGACTCTACTGCTTCACTTGACGTATCTTAGTCGTTATCTTGTTGATTATATTTAAGCTTCTTGTTCTGAGATATTGATATTGTTATCTCGCAAATCAGCACAAGGGCAGAAATTTTTTTACTGTAATCGAGTCTTAATTGGAATTTTCTAAACCCATTAACAAATATCGTAGATACATTCATGAATGTGTAGATCTAGTTTCAAAGACAAAATAATTTTTTTTTGGAATAAATTGAAAAATATCTCACAATAGTCTCGTGGATGGGGTGATTACGATTCTCATCGCTTTATTCTTATCGATTTTATGCGTTTCATGCTGGATTCGTGGACTTCACGGTTAAAATGGGTTTCCAAAATATTAAAAATTCAGGGAGTTCCAGGATTTGAATGTTACGTCTAAGAATTTTTCAAAAGCTGGTTCTTCGTATTTATTAAAATGTTATTATTTTTAAGATAAGAATAACATATAAAAACGAAGAGAATAAACCGATAACAATCAAAAGTTAAAGTTTTTAAATAAATAATATTTCTATGTGTTCTACATTTTTCATCAAAAATACTATTTCTTTTTTGGGATACAATTTCTTTTTAAAAAATTCAAAAAGTTCGTTTTCCTCAAAGATACGCAGGAAAAAATATCTATGCGGTATAGGATAATTGAAAAATCATTTTAAAATTTTAATAACAAATAAATACATTTTATCTTAATATCCTCATCCACGAGGCTATAAGGTGATAGTTTTCATATCTGATTGTCTAAAAAAAAATCTTTTGTATTTGAAACTAACCGTACATCTTCATAAAGGTGCCTTTAATATTTGCAAATGGTATTGAAAAATTCTCGTTTATACTCAGATTTTTGTCAAAGCTCTGTTCGTAAGAATTTCTTTATTGCATTCTAAGTACTGCCTATTAAGTTAAGGTAATCAAATTACTTTTCTTAGACTGATTTATGAAATATAAATCTTAAAATCTCAGAAGGACATGTATGAATATATTCTATGAGATAAAAACTAGAAGATACATCAAATAAAGCAGTAGAATGAGCATTAGTGATACAGTTAACGGAATTCATAATCAACGCATGAATCAGTTTTTATTTTGATTAAAAAAATGGGGATCGCTTATACTCGAGTCTTTACCTTGATGACCATTCTAAATTATATTGGTAAATATAATACAATAAAATATCTTTAACTTTGGAAAAATTATGCATTTTGTAAATTGGCGATAAATGGAAAAATTGACTTTGTTTAAAAAAAAAGATTTCACGGGTATATACTTAAACCTAGCCGACATTAATTAGACTATGTTGTGTTGGATTAATGACTCAGAGAAGTAGGCCATTCTCAGACCTATCTAGTCTTCTAATACATTAAAATAACTATTTAAAAATCAACGAAAAGCACGGTTTCATTGAAATAACTTCATCCCAAAGGTGTTGGATCCATGCATTCTTACCATCATCAAGATTTTTTTTTTTGAATAGGCATCTGAGAGGTCTTGAAATAATTTTTCGATAAAAAAAACTTCGCTGTAGCCGTATATAAAAAAAATTCACTTTTAACTTAAAAAAAAAAACGTGATTAACTTTAATAAAATCGAAATATTCAGATACTTCTAAAAAAATCAATCCTCTCTTTCTTTTTTCAGAGTTTAGTTCGCAGTTCGAATACTTACCCAATGGTGAACCTATACCAGGTATTCCTCGTGGTGGATCATCATTTTCTTCTTCGCCTTCTTCTTCTGGTAGTCAAAATTCTCATGGGAGGTCTCCTCCTGCCAGGGATATAGCTCCACCAACCGGGCTTCCCTTTTCTGACATACTTGGGTATAGACTTGATCAACTTCAATTTATTCGAATTAATTCCAAGAAAAACCTCCACCGGATATTTGAATTGCGAAGATACACTTTTCCAATAGATAAACATCTTCTGATATTGAAAAGACCCAAATGCTTCGGTCCTATTTCAACGGAAGAAAAAATTGTATTGGCAACATCCGATGGTGACGTTTATGCAATACTGGAGAGTGGTGATTTTTTAGCAGGAATATATAAATGTAATGATCAGAAAAAATGTAGAGTGCGGTCAAAAATAAACATGGAAAGCGGCAAGACTACGACAGCAAGTCCCCGACCAGCGCACGGCTAGGCTCTTAAAAAACAAACATAGCCTGGTCAGTCCCCGACCAGAAACCTTGTTGTACCAGAGCTGACCCGGGCTAATTCCACACGGGAAGGACATGCGCAAAATATAATATATGAGATAAAAATTATAAGACATTTCAAAGGAAGCAGTGAAATAAACACCTGTGATACTGTAAATCAAATTCATAATCAACGCAAGAGTCAGTTTTGATTCTGATTTTAAAAATGGGGATCGCTTACATTCTATTCTTTACATTGCTGATCATTCTTTTCTTCAAAAATCTATTTGAGTGTACCCGAAAGGAATATGGATCTAATTTGAATTCGTTTCTTCCGAATACAGAATGCATCTCGTCAAAAGTGGTACTTGAAAAAAATTACACATTGATATGGAGATCTTATGAAATTCAGAACTAGAAAGAACAATAAGTTGGAGTGTAAGCGGCAATTCTTCATCCTTAGTCCGATTCATGTTTACGTTAACAGTTGAATGAAGCGTACACTCGTAGAATTCCATGCGGAAATTTTTTCCTGAATAGCATGCAATTAAAACTAAACTAAAAAGTTTGTAAAAATGAGATTATTGGTTAAAGAAAGAAAAAAAAATGTATTGATACACATCCTGAGAAAAGAATTGTTTTATTTGGTCTTTTAATGTTTTAAAAATGCAATAAGCTAAAAACTGATTGAACAAAGACAACATTTTTATTTTACTGCTAACAATTTTGTTATACATACTTCTCCCAGTAATGAGTATAGTTACTACATAAATAATTGAGCGTGTGGATTCCATAACGTCCTCAGCGCTCGGGCTCGCTCTCCTAGTACCCTGCGGTTTGCGTAAACGCGGAAAAATTTACGAAAATTACCAACTTCGGAAATTCAGTGTGCAAAAAATATGATTATATGCGGCTTGAAGAGCCGCACAACTTTCACGAAGAAATTGTTTTCACTAAATTGTTTGTTTTTTTTTACTAAAAATTGAAAACTGGAAATTTTCATTCTACCGAAATCAATGACTTTTTAAACTAAACTCGCGAAAACTCGGCTTCTGTTTGACGAAATGATCTCGTTTTATTCTCCAAATAGAAAAACCTCTTCTGATGCCAATTATGTTGTAAAAGTATATTTCTTTTTTATATTTGCAACATAACAATGATTGAAAACCATTACTGCCAGGAATCGTTTCCTCAGACTTTAACGGAAAATATATTTTTGGGTGCTAATTACGATTTTCAGATTTTTAAAGCAAATATTTGCTAATATATGAAATACAACTTCATACTGATAATAAGATTCTTACAAAAATTGGTTGAACAATTAATCTTCGTGTTCAGAAATTTTCTCTTAAAAATAGAGATAGATAGTTGCGGTTTTTCCAAAACTTGTCCACTTTTTGTCCAATTTTCAATCAAACTGAGGCGATACTTAAGTATTGTTAACAAAAATAATTGTTCAAACAATTTATTATTATTGTTAATAATATTCAAATTCATTAATTATCCACCACACTCTAATAGGAAACTTGATTAATAATAATTAACTATCCCTTAAGTTTAATTAAACATGTGATAAAAAGTGGAAAAGTTGAGAAAAAACCGCATTTAAAAAGATTTCAAAAGTTGTTCAAACGGAATCAGGAAAATGTGAAGGTAAATTTGAAAAGATTTGGAAAAAAGTCGAAAGTTTTTAAGAAGTTTGAAATGCTTCAAAAAGATGAAAGATTATTCTTGAGATTTCTGGGAAACATTTTTATGACGTTTTAATTAAAAAAATATTTATCAAAGAAAATTTGAAAAGGTATCAAAAAATGTCCACAAACTTCGGAAACATATTTTGCAATATCCTGAAAAATAAAAAAAACAACTTTTTTGATGTATGCATAATCTTAAAATTTTTTTTTGAATTTTTTAAAGAATATTTATATAGCCTTAAAGAATGAACAAATAAATTTGAAAAAACGTTATATAATTGAAAAAAGCAGAGGAAAGTAGAAAATTTAAGAAGAAGCCAGCACATTACTACCATCCTAAGTTTAAAGCGGATAAAAAGTTGAAAACTTCAGGAAAATGCGCAAATTTCCAGCATTATTCAAATTAGGTGTCATTCGCAATAATATTAAGTTATTCGAAAAATCAATTTTTCAACAATAATTAATTATCCACCTCACTCTAAATCTAAATTGGACAAACTGTTAAAAATTTTAGATAAAACCGCAACTTTCTAGCATTATTGAAATTAAATATTATTAAGAATGATAATAAATTGTTCAAACAATTATTTTTGTTAACAATAATTAAGTATCACCAAAGTTTAATTGAAAATTGAACAAAGAGTGGAAAAGTTTCGAAAAAACCGCAACTTTCTATCTCTGTTTCTAAGAGAAAATTTCTAATTAACAAAGATATCATATTTTGGAAGGGGGGGGGGGGGTAGCATAACGCAAGTGTTAAATCCTTAACAGAGAGGTGCAATATAAAGTTGAGGACATGGATTCTTTCGTCTCCAAATGCGCTCATATTCGCCATGATTTTCTTTTGAAAATTTTGAAAATTGTCCACGATATGGTGTTAACAAAATTTTATGAAGTGATCACCAACAAAATAAAAAGCTTGCAATCCGTATTAATGAAGGGAGTTTCCTATAAGGTTTCAAATGCGCTTAAAGACGCCATCAAATTTGTTTGAAAATCTTTAAAATTGCCTAAGATATAGAGATAACAACATTTTAAGAAGTTATGACGAACCAAATAAAAAGTTTGCGATCCGCATTGGAATGGTAGCTTCAAATGTGTCCCCTAAGGGTTTACATTATTCTTGCACCTTCTTTTCTATTCCTTTACACACCCCCCACATACTTACTTGGTGGTGGAAGGGGGAACTACAGTTTAAGGTGGATTCCGAACCACCAAGAGCAACAGCTTTAAGTACTTAGAGAAAACCTTTTTCTCTAGAGGTACCCGTAACAAGACTCCTGAGATGAACAACTCCCTTGCTGGGCTAGTGTTTACCGCATGAGCCGCCGAGACTTTTCCAGAGTGCACGGCGGGAATTAATAACCGAGTTATCAGCGATCAAAATGGGCAGGAAGGAGGCGGCGTTATTTGTCTAATCTGATTAAATTTGTTCAAATTCATCATACCTAATATACCTTCATCATACCTCAACAGTGAAGTGCAACATAAAGTTGAGGACATGGATTCTTTCGTCTTCAGATGCGCTCATATGCGCCATAATTTTTTTTTGCAAATTTTGAAAATTGCCCACGATATGAAGGTAACAAAATTTTACGAATGAAGACCAACAAAATGAAAAGTTTTCAATCCGCATTGATGAATGGAGTTTCCTATGGGGTTTCAAATGCGCTCACATGCGCCATAAAGAAAACATTTGGCGCCACATTAATAACTGAGTTATCAGCGATCAAAATGGGGGGGGGGGGCGTCATTTTTTAAAACTAATTAAATTTTTTTAAATTCATCATACTTATCTTTCATAACTTCAAATGCACTCATATGCGCTACTTTGTAAATTGACAAAAAACCATAATCAAACCCCTCACTACTACTTGTCACGATTCACTATTCGATGATATCTCCAAATAACTTAAATTGCAGTTTTAAAAATTTATAATGATCGCTTGGGATGGGATTTCAAATGCGCTAATATTCGCCACTTTCGCAATTGACAAAAAATCATAGTCAACTTCCCCTTTTTTAATTGTTATCGATCCACCACCCGATGATTTCTTCAAATAGCTTAAATTG
>NC_046662.1:66937166-66942725 GCF_010883055.1 Belonocnema kinseyi | reverse complement strand
GCCACTATTCGATGATGTCTCCCAATAACATAAAGTGCAGTATAAAAATGTATAATGATCTCTTCGGGTAGGATTTCAACTGCGCTCATATTCGCCACTTTCAAAATTGACAAAAAATCATAGTCAACCTCCCCTTTTTCAATTGTTATCGATCCACCACCCGATGATTTCTTCAAATAACTTAAATTGTAAAATGAAAATTGCTAATGATTTCTTCGTATAGGACTTCAAATGCGCTTATATGCGCCACTTGCGAAATTTATAAAAAAAAGCATAATTAACCCCTCACTACCACTTGTTACGAGCCACTATTCGATGATGTCTCCCAATAAAATAAAGTGCAGTATAAAAATGTATAATGATCTCTTCGGGTAGGATTTCAACTGCGCTCATATTCGCCACTTTCAAAATTGACAAGAAACCATAATCAACCCTTCTTATTACCATTTGTTACGGTCCACTATGAGATCATATTTCTAAACAACTTAAATTGCGAAATTAAAATTTATAATAATTAATGAGGGGGTTGATCATGGTTTTTTGTCAATTTCGAAATTGGCGCCCATATTATGATATCTTTATTAATTAGCTAGCGCAAAACTTTTTAAGTGGTAGCGCATTTGAGCGCATTTCAAATCTTATAAGAAGAGACAATTATAAATTTCTATATAGCAATTTAACTTATTTGGAGATATCATCGGATAGTGGATCGTAACAAGTGGTATTAAGGGAGTTGATTATGGTTTTTTGTCAATTTCGAAAGTAGCACACATGAGCGCATTTGAAGTCCTATGCGAAGAATTCATTAGAAATTTTGATTTTACAATTTAAGTTATTTGAAAATATCATCGGGTGGTGGATCGAAAACAATTGGAAATGGGGAAGCTGATTATGATTTTTTGTCAATTTCGAAAGTGACGCATAGGAGCGCATTTGAAATCCTATACAAAGAGATCATTATAAATTTTTATTTTGCAATTTAAGTTATTTGGAGATATCATCGGTTTGGTGGATCGATAACAATTGGAAATCATGGGTTTCATTATGGCCGAGAGGATGTCGAAGATGAACCTCACCCTGGACGTCCCAGCACGTCAACAACAGATGAAAACGTTCAAGCAGTGGAAGAAATGGTGTTGAAAAATCGCCTAATTACCATCAGAGAAGTTGCTGAAGATGTTGGCATATCGGTTGGCTCATGCCAAGCTATCTTTTCGGACGTTTTGGGCATGAGGCGTGTGTCAGCGAAATTTGTTCCAAAATTGCTTAATTTCTATCAAAAGATCCATCGCATGACCATCGCTCAGGAGATGTTGAATGAAGTCAATAATGATATTCACCGGATTTGGCCCCCAGTGACTTTTTTCTTTTCCTTAAACTGAAGAGACCTATGAAAGGACATCGATTTTCAACGAGATTGAGGAGATAAAATCTGCATCGCTGAAAGAACTCAAGGCTATACCACAAAATGATTATCAGAAGTGCCTCGATGATTGGAAAAAGCGTTGGCACAAGTGTATTATATCTGAGGGTAATTACTTTGAAAGGGACAACATAAATATTGAGGAATAAATGAATATTTTATAAGAAAACCATAAAGTCACTTTATTTTTTGAACACACCTCGTATATATATATACATACAGTAAGAACGTTTACTATGTAGTCATAGGGAATATAATTATATAAACTGTAGCATACAATGCAACCCGTCCTGCATTTTTCTGATGCAAAAAATTTCTATATAGGCGATTTTAATTCGATTTCCAAATCTCCCGCGCTCGAGATCTTGCGCCGATTGGTCAAAGGTTTCAAGACTCAGAATACGTGCACAAAATATACGTATAACCTAATTCTGAAACAAGGTTATGTTCCCCAGGATTCACCACGCATGTCAAATAAATAATTAGTTACGAATTAAAAAAAATGTAGCACAACAATAAAATTGTTCATAGATACATTCGGGACGAGTATTAAGTACTTTCTTAAAATTTGGAGTTGGTTTCTACTGATGTAACGGTGCGTGAGTGATATTTGACGTTTGACAAGTCTCAAAATCGTTTTGTACTTCGAACTTAATTAATTAAATAAAGTGAATATCTGCAGGTCGTACGTAATTAATTGGCCATAAAATCTGTTGTTTTACTTATTGAATCAAATATGGGAATCAAACGCTTTTGACTAACTGCAACGAAAATTGTAATCCGTATGATTATAAAAATTGCAACGATGAATCTGAGATTCAAATGATGAGAGGTAAGAAGCGGCGAATTATTCTTATAAGCTGGGTGTTCAGCGACCTTGAAAATTTTGTCTCCGCCACTATAGAATGTTGAAGTATACATTTTTTGTGATATTTGACTTAGAAATGATAAAAATTATTAGTTGAAATCTTCAATATTAATTCAGCTTCAGAATACACCTTTTTATTCTAGACTTCGACAGTGCGCACGTGCCAGGATTTTACGCCATTTCCGTTTTTTTTCGAACAGTTTTGTGTCGAAATGTGTGGAAAATATTATAAATAAAAATAATAAATGTTTAAATAAATCAGAGTTTAAAGAAAACAAATTTTTAAGTATATTCAGAAAAAAACTGCGAAAAAGGTGCGAAAAGTGTGGCGAGCAAGCCCATTATTTACATTTGTTGACATCTGTCGTCTTCAAAAAAATGTTTAAAAATCCGGAAAAAATCACGGAAGATGATGTTCCAGGAGCAAAATTAGTGCACAATTCGGTGGAAAATCGCATTGCTAGACATATTAAACGATGGATAAAGTATAGGAAACGATCTCTGAAAGGAAAAAAAAGTTATTCAGTAGAAAGGTTAGTTGAGGTTGTGTTTCACAGGTATTAATATTTTCTTTGTTTGCTAACATTTACTTACATATTATGTGAAGCATTGTTATCGGGGTTTCAAACCTCCTAAATTTTTTTATAAAAATAAAATCTATTTAATACTTTCACTTGAGAACACAAAACTATTATATTTATGTATTTATAACCAGTTTATATGAAAGAAGAAAAATTTGTTAGTGCAGTCCTTATACCAGGTAATCACTAACAAGTGGCTTCTTATTGTCTAAACTTGGAAAAGAGAAGTAGAAAATATAATCGTGTGTTATTTTATATTTGTATGTATATTAAATATTTAATTCGACAAAGTTCTAAACTGTAGATCTTGTATAAAAGAAAATATTTATACCTGCCATACAAAACCTCAACTAACGTTTCCACTATATCACGTTTTTTTCTTTTAATGCTGGTTTTCTACATTTAGGACATCGTTTCAGCTGCTCAGTACTGTGCTCTTATACTGATTCGTGCACTAATTTTGCACCTGGAACATCATCTTCCGTGAGTTTCGGCGAATTTTTAAGCATTTTTTAGAAGATGACAGATGCCAAAAGATGCAAATAATGGCTTTGGCTGCCGCACTCCTTGCACGTTCTTTACCGTTCTTTTAAACAGACTTAAAAATGTTCTACCTTAAAAATCTCTGTTATTTACACATTAATTTTTTGTTGTTGTTTTTACCAACAATATTTTCCATACATTTCGACACAAAACTGTTCGAAAAATACGGAAATGACGTAAAATTTCGGAACGTGCGCACTGCCGGTGTCTAGAATAAAAAGCTCTATTAGAAAGAGCCGTGGCCATATAACGGAATTTTCAAGAGTATCACCACTCGGTTTTTGAGTATACACCATATAACAAAACATTAATAAAGATTTCAAAATGTTTAAAAGATTTTAAAGTATTTCAAAGGATTTTGAACATTTTATAAAGGCGTGTTTATCAGATTTTAAATATTTCATAACAATTTCACAAAGATTTTTAAACTTTTAAAAGATGAAAAGGGTTTCAAAGATTTTGAAAAGGTTACAGCTCACCACATTTCAAAGATTTTAAAACATTTGGAAGATTTGAAAATGTTAAGAAACATTTTAGAATTTTTATTTACTAATTATAGATTTCAAATAATTCAATGATTTCAACGAATAAAAAAGATTTCGCACTCAAAGATTTAAGAAAAATTTCACAAAGAAACCACGTCCCTGGAATTTTTGTAAACATATTCTAATCTTGTGTTACATTGTTTTTAATTCGTAACTAATTATTTATTTGAAATGCGTGGTGAATCCTGGGGAACATAATCTTTTTTCAGAATTTGGTTAAACGTATATTTTGTGCACGTCTTCTGAGTCTCGAAGCCTGTGACCAATCAGCGTAAGATGTTGAGCGCGGGAGATTTGGAAACCGAATTAAAATCGCCTATATAGAGTGGGTGCTAAACTAAAAAACTGCTCCCGATCCCAGGGAAATCCCGGTAAAATTTCAGCCACAACCACGTCTCACGACTGTGAGATAGGTGGTTCAGTCTACAACGAAATCAAACATTATCTTGATGTTATGAGCCAAGATAGCGTTTTATTAGCACGTTCCCCGAAGAGAAATTTAAACGAAGTTATTGAGTTTTCCGACAGATGGCTTTATAACGATACGATATTTTTATCTCCGTTTCTCGCCTGTGTTACTATTTCGTTGTCCTCGGTGAATAGATGATCAAAACCAGCCCCCTACCTCGACCGTGCATGTGTATGCAGTAGTAGTGTATGAGCGAAATCAATCACAAAAATATGAAGTACGAACTGCTTTCAAAATATATCTCAAAATTAAATTGTATTCATATTAAACTACATACTTTCATGACTTTTTCTTGTTTGAAATAATTAGTAATAGTTATTCTTATTTTTTCTTTTATTCTTTTTTGTTTATTTGCAAACAGCATCAAGTTTTTAATTATCTTTGCTTTTTCTTAATGCAATTCAATGAAAAAGACAGTACTACTTTTTTGGCGCCATCTGTTTGATTAGTGTAACCGACAATTCCCCTCCGGATCGTAAGAAAACAGAAAAGTGGGGGCGATGCATGGGGCTGATCAAAACGAACAAGTCCATTCCGGCCGGCGAGAATTACTTTTTTATTTTCATTTTTCTTGACTCATTATCGAACTACACGGTTACGTAGGCATATATTGTCAACTGAACTTGCATATACTGGAACTTAAAGTTCCAGTATATGCGAAGCTTCTCATTCTCGACAATGGACTCGATTGCCCCAGGAGCATTTAGAGGAGCAATATTGAGGTTAATGCCGTAAGAGTGACAGAGATGGTAATAAAGCACTCTTAGCGGCGTATTGTGCCTCTGGATGTAGGTTGTTCCCGCATGAGTTGGACAACTAGATAGTACAGTCTGTCAAGTTAAAGCGTGGGTAACTTTTTTGGTAAAATATTTTATTTAAACGCATGTTTCTACATGGAATTACATTTGTCAAGGTGTCGAGCAAAATGCTTTTCTGTTAGTATTTTGTCCAATCACCGCCGGAGTCGATGATGGCCTGGCACCTCGAAGGCATGCTTTCGACGAGTTTTTCCGCGTACTCTATCGGTAGAATCACGATTTGGGAAGTCATCAACATTTTTGGTCTCTTTATACCGCTTTACCCACTTGCTGACGAACGACGATGATTTTCCCATGTACTTTGCAGCTTGA
>NC_046662.1:66935678-66937066 GCF_010883055.1 Belonocnema kinseyi | reverse complement strand
AAAAGCATGAAAGAGGGAGCTCTTCTTAATATTTTGACACCAAAATCATGTCAATACACCTTACCGACTGCGAGTAAAGCCACCCACGCTTTAACTTGACAGCTGTAAATCGCGACTTAGTAGAGTGCTTCGATGCGAATGTGGCCCGTGAACGGGGTTACATGGCTCGACTACATGTTCTATGGTGCGGGAAACAAACCATGCCATAGAACTCCAAAAAAGGGGGCCTGTAAGCGGAACGCCTACTCTATCACAGCCAGAACAAGCCGGAAACAGAGAAAAAGAGGCGACAATAAGACCAACCGCGGGCAGGCATCCAATAGAGGAAGAGCGATGCTTTATGACCCGGAGAAACATCAACACCCAGGGTTCTTTCAAGCATAAAAATCAGGCTGAAATGGATGACAAGCTTCGTGTACATTTTTCCGAAGAATCCGACCTCTGGACTATCAATTGTTGTGTGTATAATGCAGCGAGAGCTGTGGTCGATACGAACCGTAAAACAAAACTAACGATTGATCATTAGACCAAAAGACGAATGCATCAACTCGCCATAAAGATAGGCTGGGAAAGACAGTACGCGTCCCGCATTCAGTGTGTGATTGACTACATCACATCTGGCAAGAATTTTATCGCCAAGGTTCGAATGTTTGAGCGCAAACTCCGGACCCGTTATCATACACTTAAGAAGTCAAAGCTGCTGACCATCTGACATCATATTGTTCAAAGAATACGGATACTATCTGACGCTAAGAGCATACACTTGGCGAAGACTCAGATAACATAAATAGCTTAAAGGAGCTGTGTGATGCCCTCATAACACCTCATGAAGAATGCCCACCCTTCACTACCGAGAAGGTGAAAAAAGTATTGAGAGAGATGAAGAACTATTCCGCTCCTGGACCAGATGGTATCAAGACCCAAAGGCTACCAGCCTATGCCAAAGGAAAAAAAATTGTATTATCAAGATTGGACGGTGACGTTTATGCAATACTAGAGAGTGGTGATGTTTTAGCTGGAATATATAAATATATATACATAAATGATATGTGCATAACACATGCGCATGGGTAAATAGCCTCTACGGCAAAAGTCACTTACTTAACATTACCAAAAGTGCAATAGCACTTGTGGTACTGTAAACCAAATTCATGATCAATGCAATAATAATTTTTTATTCTAATTTTGAAAAATGGGGATCGCTTATATTCTAATCTTTACCTTTATGGCCATTCTACACCCATTCTACATCTTTACCTTGATGGCCATGCACACCCCGAGCTTTTAGTACACATACAGTCTGTCAAGTTAAAGCGTGGGTGGCTTTACTCGCAGTCGGTAAGGTGTATCGACATGATTTTGGTGTCAAAATATTAAGAAGAGCTCCC
>NC_046662.1:66924376-66935578 GCF_010883055.1 Belonocnema kinseyi | reverse complement strand
GCGTATACGGAACTTATTTTTTGTAACGTGGTAACAAGATGAGAATTGAAAGCAAACTGAATGTTAAATCAAAAAGCATGAAAGAGGGAGCTCTTCTTAATAGTTTGACTCCAAAATCATGTCGATACACCTTACCGACTGCGAGTAAAGCCACCCACGCTTTAACTTGACAGACTGTAGTTGCACCGTCCAGCTAAAGGTATCGAGATTCCGTCGATCCGTCACGTTGATTTATCAAGAAAATTTTAAAAGTTGTTATAACAATCTTCCAGGGCATGTAGAAATCAAACTTTGTCTTCTCTGGCCATTTTCTCATGAAGTCTGTTTAATTGGCTTAAAAGGTTCATTTTCGTGTGTTTTTTTTTAATTTTGTAAATGCTGTAACTCTAATAATTTTTAATTTGATGAAAAAAGTCATTAAATAAATGGTTAGAATTTTTAAATACTATGAATGACCGTAAAGAGAATTATTGAATTATAAAAAAATGGTCTCAAAAAAATTTAAAAGGTGCTCACTTTTTTAAGTTTTATCCAAAATGGCTGGCTAACGAACTTGACATTTAGCTTAGGACATACAGATAGACACATTTGTAAAAACCTGTTTTTCGGGTTCAGGGGGTCTCAAAACGTGGACCTTTTGACAAAAATTAGGGGGGGGGCTCAAATTTTATACACGTCAAATACCTTCTCTGATGAGAATGTAAAAATGATTTATTTGTCATGAATAATTTTTTGATAGTTCTATTTTTAGTTTGAATCATAAAAATATAGCACTAAAAACATGAAATTTTAACTTTTTTAAAACCCCACACATGGGACGTGAAAAAAATTAAAAGACAAACGTTGTGATAATAAAGTGCCCACGCAGCGTGCACATTTTTTTTACTGTTAATGACGTTTTTTTATGATTACAGCCAAAATTACGCATCCTATCAAAACGGGGTTCACAACAACTTTGTAGATCTTTTTCAAATGCAAAATTTTTTTATATTCATCTTTTACCGTATCTTGCACAGTTTAGCCAAAAAATCTAATTTTTGGATTTTTTATTATTTTGTTAGCTTTCAAAATTTGAATTTTTGATTTTTCAAGAAAATTCGAAAGGTTGTTATGATAATCTTGTAGGAAATTCAAAAAGCTACATTTTTCTTCTCTTTACTTTTTTTATATCGTGCGTTAATTGGCTTAAAATGTTAATTTTCGTGTTTTTTTTGGAATTTTCTAAATGCTATGACTGGTGATTTTTGATTTTTTAAAAAAAGTCATTGGGATAAATTTTTCAACTTTATGAATACTATGAACAACCGTACAGAGAATTTTTGAACTTTGAAGAAAGTGGTCTTAACAATATTTAAAATGTGTCTACATTTTGAATTTTTATCCAAAATGGCTGGCTAACGAACTTTACCTTTAGTTCAGGACACTTAACGAGTGTACCAAGGAGCAATCTAATAGAATAATTATAAAAAAGTCATTTTGTTGACAGGCAGACATACAGATAGACACATGCTTAAAAACCTGTTTTTCTGATTCAGCGGGTTTCAAAACGTTGGCACTGCCTTCAATGCCATAACGAAGTGGTTAACTGTTCTTTTTCTTTCAGAAAAGTTCCTGAAGACAAGTGGAAAACAAGTTTAAAATTTCAAAAAGGGGAAAACAAAAAATTTAAAATGTGAAATGAAAATTTTTCGAAAAGCCACACAAGTAAAGACACGTTGCAGTAGAATGTTAAATAAAGATATTGTTGGCCGTAATTGTATCTAAAATTGCTTTAATTATAAAAACTAAGTAATAAAAATATGTCCGTTTCAATATTATTGCACATTATAAATTGTAATATAAAGCAATTTTTGAAATGATATATTTTTCTTTTTAGGGTAAAAAAATTAAGGTAATCATGAAAAATAAAAGTTTTACTTTAATATTCAAAATCTAAGTAAGGAGTCCTAGACCGAGTTAAAAAAATAATACATAATATAAATTGAAAATGACAGACTTCAAAATAATAGAAAAAAGTTCGAGATTTGAAATCTCGAACTTTTTTCTATGTACTTGTTAAAGCCGAAGGAGCTTTAACAAAAGAGAGTAACCTTATGCCGTTACTGGCCATGGGGTCTGACGGAAGCGGGGTACGCGTGCCAATGACAGGATACGTCGGGACGGTTCATTAGATATAAATGAGTTTAACTCTAGATATGAAGACGAATATGTTTAGAATAGAATTATATGAACATTTTTTTCTAGATACAAGATGAATCATGGAATCACTCGACAGAGAAATTGAATTGACAAACCAAGAACTACTGAAACAAGGAACAAGCATGGATGTAGAGGGAACTAACGAAGACGATTTAGAAAAAAAAACTGAAGAAGAAATATCGAGAAGACAGAAAAGAATATAGAGAAAACAACACAGAACCAACAAGAAAACAAGAAGGAAACAAAATGACCACAGACATGATGCCAAGTCAACGAGCACAATATGCACTGACGCAGTCATTAGAAAGAATAACATCCAAACTTCTAGAGTTGATTGAATCCGCTAAAAAAATGTTAAGCACATTAGGAGGAACAGCGGAAACCATAGCAGAAGCAGAGAAATGCAGAGCTGAGAATTTAGAGGTGAATAATTTAGAAAACCCCAAAAACAAATAAAATAGTCATGGTCCTTCCCGAACAATTATCAGAGACAACATAAACAATCATTAACTAATAGAAGTAATAAATCAAATAGATTTAGACCAAAATATACAAAGTAATTTAGAAGTCAGGAATGAGATTAGGGAAAATTTCAATGAACTAAAAAGATCTTAAAAAGTTGAGAAAACCGCGAGAAAAATTTACATTAAAAGAGATGACAAGTTAACAACAAAATCAAATTTTAACCTATGATTGGATTATTTAGAATCAGAACTAACTTTTAACAATCTTTTAGATGTCATTGATTCAGAAGTATTCAGTCCACAAAATTTAGATGAAGAAACAATAGTAAGAAGAAAGGGGATGGTAAGAGATATAATAATAAACCATTTAGACGAAGCTTATAACAAAAGAATATTAGATATAAGACAGCCTAAAAGTATTTTGCAAAAATTAAAAGAACTTAAAAGAGTAGAAGTAAATATAACACACTCTTCGGTAAGGACACGGCTCTATGAAATAAAAATGAAAGCAGAAGAAAAAGTTTTAGATTCCATTATTGCGAATGAAAAGTGCGAAAGAGCCGTGCTCTTAACAGAACAAGAAAAACGATCAGCCTTCTATCAAGCAGTTTCGGAAATTGTACCCGAAGTACTGTCTGCAGATTTAATTAGAAGGCAAACCGATTCCAGAGAAATGAACTCAAAGGAAATAAGATCATTTTTATCACATTTAGAAGCAGAAAGATAGGCCAATGGGAATAATAAAGATGTGGCTAAGGCAAATATGGCCTTTCAAACACCCAAATGGCAATCGGGTCCTTACGGCAGATGTTTTCTGTGCAATAAACATGGGCATAAGTCTACTGCCCGTCATTTAAAAGAATTCAACATGTGGTTCTGTTTCTACTGTCAGAAGATAAAGAACCACAAAGGGGACAACTGTTTTCAAAAAGGGGAAAAAGGATCCCGAGGCAGAGGCCGTGGAAAAGAAGCAAGGTATGTTACTAGGATTTAAAAATTTAGAGAGGGTATACAAAAATTTAGAGAAGGATATGGAGGTGGTATTAGAGGTAAATCTAGAAGTATAACATGAGATTATAAAAATTGGAAGGGAGTAAATGAAAAAGGTTACATTAATAAGGTCAACAATAAATATCCAACAAATTAAAGGAAACAAGACCAGAACACACGAATGAAACTCAAACAAGCAAAAAGGAATGAAGGAAATAATTTCAGCATTGAGAAGAAAAACATAGAAGGTAGAGTAGCATTCAAAGGAAATAAATTTACAGGCATAGATAATTTAGAGAAAGTAAACAATTTAGGAATGGGCGAGGAGCTGAATTTTATAGCAGACTCAGGGGAAACAGATTATTTCATAAATAAAAGTTTAATCTTAAGCGATTTTAAAAGATGTTTCGGAGAATTTATTAGGAGCGCAAACGAAAATAAGTAAAGAAAAATTTCAGATCAAGAAGAAAAGTTAGAGTACGAAAATTACAGTTGTATAGCTCGACTAATAAACTTATCGTATAACGAACTAACCAAACAATCTCAGACGAATGATAGAGTTCCTAGGACATTGGATCAGGAAGTAGTAGAAAGTAATTCAGGTTTAGAGGAAAATGCGGCTGAGATTGGGAGGGAGGATAGAATTTGTTCTAATAAAGACAATACAGAAACTAATACAACGGAGTCAAAAAAGAAATTTCACGAATCAACGGTAAATAGAAAAATTTTAGATTTAGGCTAAATAGAGGATATGGACACTATAAATAATATGTGCATAACACATGCGCATGGAAAAATAACCTCTATGGCAAAAGTCACTTACTAGATTTTTCCGTTTGAAAAGCAGAGAATTACTTTATTTCAGCCTGAGTAGTCTTGATTTAGGTAATAAAATTTCTTTCCTTGGACTAATTTATGAAATATAAAGATTAAAATCTTAGAAGTACATGCTCAAAATATAATATATGAGATAAAAATAATAAGACACTTCGAATGAAGCAGTGCAGTAGCACTTATGGTACTGTAAACCAAATTCATAATCAACGCAAGATTCATTTTTTATTCTAATTTTGAAAAATGGGGATCGCTTATATTCTAATCTTTACCTTGATGGCCATTCTAAGTTATATTGGTAAATATAACATAATAATATATCTTTAATTTTAAAGACTTTTTCACGCTTTCCGCAAATAAAAACTTGTCTGACGTAATTCGCATTCTATTTCAATAGCTATTCTCTTCAAAATTCTATTTGAGTATATCCGAAATGAATATGTGTCTAATTTGAATTCGCTACTTCCGAATCCAGAATGTGTTGAATTTACGAAATTCAGAATTATAAAGAAGAATAACTTAAAGTGGAAGCGGAAATTCTTCGGCCTTAGTCCAAATCATGCTTACGTTAAAAGTTAAATAAAGCTTACATTCGTGGAATTCCATGCGGAAATTTTTTCCTGAATAGCATGCAATAAAAACTAAACTCACAAGTTTGTAAAAATAAAATTATTGGTTAAAGAAAGAAAAAAATATATTGATACACATACTGAGAAAATATTTTTTTTATTTGGTCTTTTAATGTTTTTAATAATGCTATAAGCTAAAAACTCATCAAGCAAAGGCAACATTTTAAATTTACTGCTAACAAATTTTTTTTATTCATACTTCTGACAGTAATGAGTTTAGTTACCAAACTAATAATTTGTTGAAATAATAAGATGAGCTTTTTAGCATTTTCGTTATGCATTTGCATCTGAAACATTTTGCAACTATATTTCGATAGAAAAATCTTCACTGTAAACTTATTCTAGAGAAAATCATTTTTATTTTAAAACAATAATAAATTCATGATCTGTTTCTTGCAGAGTATAGTTCGCAGTTTGAATGTTTACCTAATGGCGAACCCATACCTGGCGTTCCTCGTTATGGACCATCTTCTTCGGCTTCTTCTTTCGAAAGGCGACATTCTCCTGTCATGTGTCTTCCTTTAACAAGACCTGATTCTCCGTACAGGTCTCTTCTTCATGGCAGGTCTATGTCTCCTCCTGCAAGATACATAGCTCCACCAACGATGCTTTCTTTTTCTGACATACTTGGGTATAGACTTGACCAACTTCAATTGATTCGCCTTACTTCCATAAAAAATCTTAACCGAGTATTTGAACTACGAAGATACACTTTTCCAGTGGATAAACATCTTTTAATACTCAAAAGACCAAAAGGCTACCAGCCTATGCCAAAGGAAGAAAAAATTGTATTATCAACATTCGATGGTGACGTTTATGCAATGCTAGAGAGTGGTGATCTTTTAGCTGGAATATATAAATATAATGTTCAGAAAAAATGTAGAGGACGGTCAAAAATAAACATGAAAAGTGGCGCGACTGCACTGTTGACTTTGGATGAAATCACGGAAACGCCAGTAGGCCCCCATCGCTTAATCTGGGGGTATTTCAAAGTATGGCTTGTAAGCAACAATCGTCAACATTTATAATTAAATTTAAAAAAAGTCAAACTAATATAGAACATTCTTTGTGACTTAAAGGCGTTTGAAAATATTACTACTAATTTGTAATTATTAATTAATAATAAAAAGACCATGGGTTATTGTTTTATAGGCTATAATCTTTCCTCTATGCTTCAGTATCGTATCGATCTGCAGAACGAACTTGATCGGTTGTTAGATTGGTGCCCCTTAAATAGCATGAAACTTAACATTAAAAAATCTGTAGTCACCTCATTGTCTAGAAAAAAAAAAAATTATAAGTACAGATATTTCTTTGGTGGGGAAGTGCTGAACAGGGTCGCAATTCTGCGTGACATTAAGATACACCTTGATAAAACATTATCTTACGATATATCTTCTTTTGTCACGAAGATGTTTCTAGATTCAAATGGAGTTTCTTTTAAAATTTAAAGCTGATAAATGAAAGGATAATTATTGAAAACATCCTTACTAAACTTATGGCCAAGGCTTTTTCAAAATATCCATGTTTTTATTTTCCGAAGACTATTTATCTGAATTAGATAATTGAAACATTTGATTCAAATGTAGACTAATGAAAAAAATGAAAGGGTCAAAAAATTTTTTCGAATTTTTGGTGATTTTTCAGAATGCTGCATCTCATTGAAAATTGTTCGTATCAAGATACCAAAAAAAGTATTTTGAAACTTCAAGGTTCTAGTATTGAGATCTTTTGGAAAAAAATTTCGGAACTACATATTTGGCGCAATTTTAACAAGTTGTATAAAATAGCTTGTTTATTTAGCTTCACTTTGCTTTTTTTAGAACCTCAGTACGACTATTTTTCACTGTGATATTGAACTTTATATAAAAAAGGACGCCTTTGTCTTTCTTCGACGATATCTCAGCAAACAATGTTCACACAGTAAATTTAAGGGCAGTTCTGAAAAGTGGAGTAAATTTTCTATCAGATTGTGCCAAGATCTTGTATAACTAATTTATTTCTATCCATGACATACATTAAAAAAAAAGGAAAAAAGGTAATTTATGGTTTTTCAGAACATCAACGGCTAAATTTCAAATCTTCATAAAATACTAATCTTAAGTGTGTCTTTTAAAGTTTAATAACCCTCTATTTCCCTGCGAATTTATATTTTGATCTAACAAACCGCTTTATTGTTGTAAATAGTCAAAAAATTGACATTTTTTTTCTCATACTACTTATTAAAATTACGCAAAAAATGTAGCTCCAAAAATTGGTTTGCCAAAATATCTCAAAAATAGAAACTTAAAGCTTCAAAATCCTTTTGTTAAGCTGTTGATACGAACATCCTTCACTTAAATAAAGCATTCTGAAAAATCACTGAAAATTCGGAATTTTTTTCGACCTTTTAATTTTTTCTTTTACTGTACAAGAAGACTTTTACTTTTGAAAACACTGAGTTTTAATTAAATCTGATAAATCTTAACAATATTTCTGTCATATTGCAAGCTTAAATTATAATAAGTGGCCAATACACTGCCACATCATCGTACCCTTGTCTACTGTTTTGTTACCCAATCAGACCTGAGAAATCGTATTTAATCGCCTAATAATTACTTAATTACTTAACCGATGCAGCTTAGAGAAATAATTTAACAAACGAGGACCAGAATATGCAATAAGAAATGTACAAATACGTAAAAAAAGATTGCGCGAGAATTGTTTGATTTGTGAACCACTTATTCTGAGACGATATAGGAAATTCTTCTTGCAGGTAGGGAAAGACATTAATGTGGCCAAGAAAGTTAAAAATTATTCCGAAAAACTATCCTGAAGAAGTGTTTAAAGGGAAATGCATGTTCAAAACTTTAAAAGGAATCAGATAAATTTATAGATCCAAATTTTTTTGAAGAAATTGGAATTATGCGCTTATTACCTTTTGTCACTGCCTTCAATGCCATGGACCAAGTGGTTAACTGCTCTTTATCTTTCAGAAAAGTTTCTGAAGACATAGATTCTAGTTTGATTAAATAACACAATGCTTTTAAAAACCTATAAATTTCGGAGACATTGAAAAGTCATGTTCTCCTAATATATCTAGAGGATTCTCTATTACTTTTAGATAACAATAAACTGTGAGATATTCTTATCGCAGTATATCTAAACAAAAGTATCAAGGGCAGCAAGTGAAAAAACAAGTTAAAAATTTAAAAATTGTAAAACAAAACAATAAATCTAAAATAGGAGAAATAAAGAAACAAAAAGTTGTTCAGGCAAAAAAGATCTACAAATCTCGTGCAATTTTGCTGTTGTTGTACGTTGAAAATTAGTAAACAAAAGCTGTTAACTAATTAAAGATAGACACATTTTTTTTAAATTATTTTTTGATAGGGCGCGTGGCTGAACCCAAAAAGATTTCAAAATATTTTATAATTCATTTTTTTAAAGGACGTGGTTTTTTTATAATCGTAAGCAATATCTTAATACTAAAATTATAAATTTTCGAAGAGCGACACAAGCTAAAGTAAAAATGGATGGAAAAAAGCTTTTCAAACAAAAAAAATATTAACAGATTTGTTCAAAAACAAATTCAATATTTGAAAAAAAGATACACGGTGACATAGAATTTCTGTGAAATGCGAATCACGAGATACGTAATGAGAGAGTGTTTGTTAAAGTCGAAGGAGCTTTAACAAAAAAAAGAGTTCACAGTTATGAAATTACAATTATCGATGGCTCAGTCTTTCGTTTTGAAAGTTGTAAGCGAAAAATAGGGAGAAGTAGAAAGACCGACCGGAATGAAAAAAAAGAATTAAAAATAGAGGCTCAAAGAGTTAAAAAATTATTAATTCAATTTTTCGCTGAAAAGCGTACCTTTAATTTTTTTAACTATGACTGAAAAGTGTATATACAGTCTTTATATTTGAGAAATTAAGTGATGTTACTAGTAAAGCTTATTCATGCCAATTTTTCATTTGATATTCGTTCCTAATTTTATGAAAAATTAACTGAATTTTACTGGCAGTATGATTTAGAAAAAATTAAGGGAAAAAAACGATTTTTTTCATAGTATTCATTTTTTATATCATTTTTACACTATTTGGAGATAAAATTAACAAATATTTTCGTGATCAATTTTGATTCGATAAAATGATGCAATTTCATCGTCAAAATCTTACATTAAAAGAATGCGAATGATTGTTAATGTTTACTATTTAATATTATGATTTATTCATTACAAATCATATTCCTTCTAAATTCTTTTTCGCCTGCTCATATCCTTGCGCATTAAATCCAAGAGATACGACGGGTATGGAAGTTGTTTACAAAAATATAGAAAGAAAATCAAAATTCGTTCTCTATCAATTAAAAATTGCATTCAAAAAGTTATTTGCACCATTCCTGTTTGATTTCATCCTACTGTGCTGCCCAGAGTGTAATTTAATTTCTTTATAATAGATGCATGAAATTGTAAGGCATCGAAATATTAATGTCTTAATAGTAAAATAGGAAACTTTTGAGCGAAAAATTGAATCAAAAATTTTTTTCGATGTTTTCAACCTCTGTTTAAATTATTTTTGATAGTTTAATTCCATTAAATATTCCTTTAAATTACGCTCGACACCAGCTCTAAAGTATAACCAAGTTTCATAAAAATGGCTACAACCCCCTACGGCTCTAATTTCAGGAAATGGATTAACCAATTTAAAAAAATGATTACATTTTATTAAATGAAAGCTTTTTTTATCGTAAAAAATATTCATCACGATTTTTTTATTTCCAATTCTTCTGCTTTTAGGTGTTTATTAAAGCCTTATAATTTTAGCGATAAGAAAAAAACATGAAACCGATAATATTTAAGCAATTATTTCAAACAAAGCTGTCAGAAGAACAAGGTTGAATATAATATATGAGATAACAACTGTAAGTTACATCAGATGAAGCTTTAGAATAAATATCATAATCAGTTTTTCTCCAAATTTAAAAAAATGGGGATCGCTTATACTCTGGTCTTTATCTTGAGTATCATTCTTAATTATATGGGTAAATATTAAACTATAATATGCCTTTAATTTAAAAAACTTGTTAAAGCTTTCCTTAAATAACAATTTTTCCAACGTAATCCGCTTTCTCATCCAATCGCTATTCATTTTAAACTCGGTTCTAGCTTGAACAAAAGGATTTAATATTTATGCTGAATTCATTCTTGCGGAGTCGGGTATCCTGCAAAAAATTGATTTTGAAAAAAATTCCCTATTGATACGAAATTTTTAGGTATTCCAGAACTGGGAAGCACACTGACTTAAAGTGGAAGCGAACATTTTTTCGCCTTAGTCCAAATCATGTTGAACTCACAAATTTTCTAAAATTAGATCATAGTTAGATTAATGTTAGCTATAAGCTAACATTTGCCGAAGAAGCAACGACAAAAATTTTATTGTAGGGGTGTGTGGAGATAATCCGTCACTTTTTTTTAAGTCCTTCTTTAATAACAACGAAAATCTGTTTGAAAAGGTATTAGGTATTTTTGGATCGAGAATTTAGTTTGCTAAAATAGTTTATATTTTTGTATTTTTTTTATTTTCTTTGAAATAGCAAGTTTCGGATTAGCCACTTTCTTCCCTAATGCTGCTAAATTTTTTTTGGGATTTATAATCCTCCCCGTAATAACGTGCTCCCCGTGCTCCCCGTAGTAACTTAACGTGCTGAAATAATAAGATAAGTTTTCGACATTCTCGAGAAAGTCTTTAAGAAATCCACACATTTTTTATGGACCGCGATGCAAAAGTCCTAAGACTTTCAGTTAGACACGAAAGAAGATTTTGATGAATATTTTGTAAGAAGCGGATTTTTTCAGGAATGGTTAGGAGATTCATAGCTTGTTGGAATAGAGGTACAGAAAACTTTCAAGGACATGTAAAAGAAGGACATTGTAGATTTTTTCATTTAACCTAGAACTTACCAGGTGTATACATATGAAACCGGTATTGCCATCTAGCGGCTAATAGGCACACTTGTAGGCACTGTCGGAACTTACCATTTGTGCTAATTGGCGTATTGTCATCTGTCAACAATATCCAATACCAAACATTTCAAGTTTCATA
>NC_046662.1:66899448-66924276 GCF_010883055.1 Belonocnema kinseyi | reverse complement strand
GCGCATACTTTGAATAAAATATTTGTTATCATTCTCTTGAAATAAATGTGTTTTTTTCTTGAAAAAATACCGGTTTCATATGTATACACCTGGTATAGTAATTTGATTAGTATATATAGGGAACAACAAGCACCAAAACACTATACACAAGATCGAGAGTTTCGATTATAAGTTATAGGTCAAAAATTACTAGTTCTCGAGCAGATAACAGGGGTAATAATTTATCAAATGTAAGTTATTAGACTGCGTCAGAAGTAGAATTTAATTTAGCAAAGAAACAAATAAAATTTGAAGAAAAGTTTGTTTCCTAGAATACAATATACTTGTTGCTAAAGAAGACGTTTTAATTTTGGATTTTGAGATAGGAATACTGCTGAAAGTTAAAGAAGCACGCGTCATAGATAAACGAGGATTATTGAAAAGAAACAAGATGTAGCAGTTTGTGAAGCCGCCCTACAAAAGAAATCTGTTACAAGTGTTTTAAGCAATGACGAAGAATCCGTAAAATCAAATCAATTTTTAGGAATAAAAGATTGGATAAATGAAACTGGAAAGGAAATAGATATGTTATAAAGAGAAATAAAAAAGAAATTTCGACCGAAAAATAAACTTGCAACTCAGCTTGGGGACCTTTCTAACAAAATGCATCGTGTGTTGGCCAAAAATGCTGTGGGTGAAAATCTTGGTAATTTTTTTCGTCATCAAGTTTTTAATGGCTAGCATTTTATCCCCAAAACAAAATCTTAAGCAATATATATGGATTTTAACGAGCAGAAAATGTTCTGCGACTCAACAAGATTTAGACTGGGGAAACCAGAGCAAAAGTTGAGATGATTTTAATTACTGTGAAGATTCCAGAAGAAATTTTTAAAATATTAAACTCAAGATATAGAAAAGCAAATCAAAGAAAATCAAATTATTCAAGAACAAAGCTTATTAGCTACATTGGTCAAAAAAACTTCCTTTTCATCTAACAACACAATGACGAAGTTATTTAATTGAAAATAAAATTAATAGTCGCCAAGTTTCCCATTGTGATTTTTCAAAATGAACGCAGAGAACGGCGGAAATTATATCCATTATTACCTTCACAACGAAAAAGTACAGCAACAGTCTACAAGAAAACTTCAAGATGATTCCAAAGACGTAGGACGCGCAACGAAGGAAGTTATACTTAAGACCACTATTCGAATTTTAAAACAACTGACATTAGGAAATGTTGAAAGTTAGCTGAAAAAGCTAAAGTATTTTTCTGTTGTCTGAAACAAAAAAACATTTAGGAAAATTTATTACATAAATTAAACGTGGTAGCTCCTAAAAAAAAATCTACAATATGTATCCACTTGATGACTCATGGAAATATCCTGAAAATAGGAACAGCACAAATTCACGGATCAAGACAGAAAAAATCGACTCTGGTCTTTTTGATGAAGGATCCACTATTACTTTATCAATGTAGGCTTAGCAAGACAACTTGCACTAGCAGTTCAAACCAAACTAATTTTTGTGGACGCTATTAGAAACGGGTAATTTATGATTCTCATAGATCAAACTAACGTCAATACTACTGTTTCTCGAGAAGCAATTGAACCACAAAGGAATTTTTTAATTTCTTTAAAAACTTCAGTACAGTGGATAGTACATGGACTAATTGGATAATAAAGAAACAAATAAAGATAAATCCAGAAAATGTATTTACTTGCTAAGAAGTCAATCAAGATGTTCTACATAAACAAGTAAACAAACAATTTTTATCGAAAATTTGGGCATTACGGAATATAAAAAGAAACTTTAATCTGAAGAAGATGACAGAGCTGCAGATATTACTATAGCATCAATAAAAAAAAATAAATGGTATGAAATTGAATTGTTATGAAAATACGATAAAAGCTTGGAAGAAGGAAGCAAAGCTATGACTGCTGAAAGATAAGAAACAAAACGTTGAAGATTAAAAAGATGAAGTAAAATAGGATGTTAAAAAAGGATATTTCGTAAGCAGTCTCAGATATTAGAACGAAAAACCATGACAATTTGCGGAATCTATGGATTTAAACAAACAAAAAATTTTTTCAGAGATTATTAAATTATAGTAGTAGATTACAACTGCATTACAAATGATGTGCCTTGTAAATTTAGGATGAACGGACGATTTTGGACTTACTCAAAATAATCAAGCTGAGTTGAATGAAATTAATGATTCAGTGGTATCAAACAAGCATCTACAATATATAATATTAAGGAAAATGTGTCAATCTACTCCTACTCTAAAATTCACCTTTTCTGCCAGTCATGATGCCATATAGTTTTTTAGCACATTGAAAATCTACTTACAAATTGAAGACAAACTTGGTTCCGTTGAAATAATTTCAACACGAAGGTCTAAAACCAAGAATGTTGTACTTGATTTTGTGTCTAGAATCTTAAAACTATTTTTCGATGAGAAAAATCTGCGCTGGAGGCATAATTTGGGAAAATCCATTTCTTACTTGAAAACATCGAAATAACAAGAAACTTATAGAAAAAATAATCCTATGTTTTCTTTTTCAGAGTTCAGTTCGCAGTTGGACTCTTTACCTAATGAAAAACTTGTTTCTGGTGTTCCTCGTAGTGAAGCATCTTCTTCTGTATCTGACAGACAACATTCTTCTGCCAAATCTTTTTCATCAACCAGACCTGATTCTCCGACTAGGTCTCCTCTTCGTGTTAGGTCAAGGTCACCTTCTTCCACGCACACAGCCCCACCAAGCGGGCTTCCTTTTACTGACATAGTTCGGTATGGACTTGACCAACTTCAATTTATCCGACTTACTTCCAAGAAAAATTGGCAGCGGATATTCGAACTTCGGAGATACACTTTTCCACTGAATCAACGTATTCAAATGCTTTTAAGTCGGAAAGTCTTTGGGCCCGTACCAACCGGAGAACAAATTGTATTGTCAACATTCGATGGTGACGCCTATGCAATGATGCAGAGGAGTGCTGTTTTGGCTGGAATATATCTATATAATGTTACTACTAGACATTCAGAACGGGTAATGATAAACATAGAAAGTGGCACGATTACTAAATTAACCCGAGATGAAACCACGGAAACGCCAGTAGGCTCCCATCGTCTGATTTGGGCGTATTTTAAAGTCGAGCTTGTAAACAACAATCCTGCACATCGTGACTCAAGTTGAAAAAATTACAACTAAAATAGAATATTGTTTGTGATTCAAAGTCGTCTTAAAATTCTACGAGTAATTTGTGATGGCACATAATAATAAAAAAGTAATGTATTATTATCTCCAAAGCTTCAATTTTGTGTCAATGCGCCTGTCAGTGTTTTTCGTATATATACAAAAAGGTGCTATTCAATTCCCTTATAAAAATATTTCTTAAGTATAATTATAATAAGCTTAGCAGTGATGAAAAATATCTAGTCCAAAAAAGTTTCTACTTGAGATGGAGTAGTTCGAATATAGTATTTCTGCAAGGCAGCTTTGTCTCGCTAGTGGATTGGGGCGAGCCTTAAGAGTCGTAGATAAAAGATAAATTAGAAGGACCCAGCGTGACAGGCGCGCGGGTCATTCCACAATCGGTTCAAGGGGAAATCTACATAGGCGTCCCTAGTTAAAGCTCGTAAATTTGTTAGCTTCGTAGTTTTAAAGCAGCAATAAGGAGGACACATATTTCGTTTTAAGCTTCACTTAACTTGTTATGACCCAGTGGGCACAAAATTTAGCGACGTCTTTGCGACATCGTTACGACATCTTTACGACATTTTTATGACATCCTATGTCCATGTCGTTAAGGTGTCTTTGCGATATCGTAAATACATCGTCAGATCATACGACTTATTTACGATATCGTGAAGACACCTCATCGACATGGATATAAGATGTCGTTAAGCTGTCACAAAGATGTCGTAACGATCTCGTAAAGACGTCGCCAAACTTTGTGCCCACTGGGGAGTTATTCTCCAAGACGGCTATGTCAAAGTGGACTTGTCATAAAACGAGAAGTTTTAGTCTTGAGAAATAAACAAAATTTTTTATAAGAAAGTTATATTATATGGCTTACATATTTTCTAGAATAAAAATTAAGAAATTTTTCCTGTGTGATTTTTATTGTCCATTATACTCCGGCATCTACAAGCTATAGATCCCATCGGCAGCGCCTGAGATTTTCAGGAATAAGTTTTCTTCGTGAGTAAAAATGCTTCCACTTGCGTATGACTTGGTTATGTCTTTGGTTTGTGTCCAGGACATCGATGTCCGGCTGCGTCTCAAAACTGAGCCGAGACATAGGCCTAAGTTTTACTTTTATGCTCACCACAGGTAAAACGGCGTTTACTGGTCTCAAGACGAGCCTTTTCTTGGCTGAGATGATCAGCGTAAATTTGTCTCAAGACTTTTTCGATTCATAAATGAGATTAAAATTGATGAATGAAAAAATTAAAAATATTCATTTAGTTATTTTTATTTAAAAGTTCAGAATCTGTAGGTCTGAATGAGTATAACCCTTAAAAATTTTCTTAGAAAAATAAAAAATTGTAACTATCTAGACGGATCTTCTAAGCCGTTAGAAATACGTAAAAACAAACACCAAGTCATCAATTGAAGTCTGGCTCCGACTCAAAACTGAGTCATGCTCTAGTGGAACTTTTCGACTTCCGCACGTCTTGATTGGGGCAATTCAAATCGAACTCAAGTCGAAGCATTTTTAATCGGGTTAGCCAGGACCAAGCAGTTCTATAAGGATTAAAATTTTACAACCGATAGAACCTGTAATTTTGTAAGAAACGATTTCCTAATTCAAAATTCGGATTTTGTCAGCCTTAAGAACTACAGACATATCACTTTTTTCGTAAAAAGTGTAACACTTTTATTTTTAACTAGTATTTAGTAAACTGCTGGCAATAGAAAAAAGGATAATATTTTTAGTTTGGCATTTCAAAGAACATAATTATTGTAGTTAAACAAAATTATTAATGCATAAAAAATAAATAATATACTATGCAGATAAATAATATGTAAATTCTGTGAAATTAGAAGCGGATTAGTGATGGCCCTCAGAGGTCTTGGGAGCTCGCGGCCATGGGCCAGGCCTAAAAAAACGTATTAGTAATGTCTTGGCTATGTCTTGGCTATGTCTCGAATGGAGAATTAGCCAAGACGAATTATTTTTATTCGAGTTATTACTATACTAACCTCAGTTCGTTACTTTACATACTTATAACGAATGATGGCTTTTTTCGAGGAGGTTAAGGGGGGGTTGGCAAATATTCTTTAAAATTTTATATTTCGAAATATTGAAGTATATTTCTCTATGGCTAAAATTATTAAAATAATTGTTTTGAAAAGAATGCATTTTCTTAACGTGGAACTATATTTAAGTATTATTTTCTTTTTTTAAAACTTAAAGCAGTAGAATTTTAGGTGATTTTTTCTTCCAAAAAAAAAGTCAGGATTTGCTAAAATATAACCGTATCCAAAAATTAGTAAGACGCGACAATAAAACAAAAATCAATTACATATATTATTGTTAGAATAATTAATTTTTGTAATATTTGTTTTCTTTTTTGTGGTTCTAACCATTTTTTGTAATTCTTTATATTTTGTATACAAAGTTATGTTTTTTATTTCATAATATCGGTGCCATATAAATCTGATCTCTTTGGAAATTTTCGGATATACGAAGTAGAAATAAAAGACACGCATTTAGAACTTTATCATTTTTATTTGGAATAAAGGAATTTTTTTCGCTACAGATTCAATAGTTTTTTTTATTACCATTGCCGAGTTTTTATTTAATTTATTTCCATAATTTTAGCAAGAAATGATTTTTTCATTACAATACTGTATACTAATGATTATTTTTAATGTGTTTTATTTTTAACATTTGAAATTAACAACGAAAACTACAAATTATTATCTACTTGAAATTTTCTGGTTGTGAATAATGTTATGTTATTTTGAATATTGCGGGCAAAAATTAAGATCTTGAGGTTCCTTTGCTAAATTTGTTGACAAAATTAATAAATATTCGTTTTAACAAAGCTTTCAGAGTGAATAATAAAAATCTTTACATCCTATTTGATTTTTATACAGTTAATTTATGAAACTGAAAATAATTCTTTAAATAATCAAAGTTTAATGCTTATCAAAACATTAGAACGTGATGTGATAACTAATTGTTATAAAAAACCACCATTCTCTGGGCTGTACTTAAATTATGACGCTCAAAATTCATGTATTTTGTCAACAAATTTGTGTAATCAGAGGTTTAGTAGACAAATTTTTAAAATTAAGTAATGTGAAATTTAAAAAACAAATTCTAGATCATATAAAAGTTACTTTATTTGGAGAATAATTATCCATTTTTGTTAATAGGAAGCGTTATAAAAAAAATAATTCATGAATTGTACAATATTTGACTAAAAAAAAAAAATTAATGAATAAGCAAAAAAATGGTTAGATAAATACAACAAAATAGATTTAAAGGTTGCCTTACCTTATGTTCAAGGCTTTTCGAAAAGACTAATACGTCATTTAAATAAATTTAACATTAACGTTTATTGAAAAAAAAACTTTAGATAATTTTCTTTTGAATAAAAAAGATTTAGGAATGATTGAAAATTTATCAGTTGTTATATATATTTGTTAAATAAAATGCACTGCTTGCAATAAAGTTTACATCGGGGAACCTGGCAGAAGATTAAAAACTAGAGCTGCTGAACATAAAAGAGGTTGTGAATTTGAAAATTTAAACACAGGTTTGTCTAAACACACATGGAACTTTGACTATATGTTTATTTTGATTTCAATAACATTAGAATTTAACAAGCGAAATGAACACTTATACGCGTCGAATTATAGAATCTTTTTCATATAAAAATTGAATAAAATTTCAATGAATCTTCGTTTTTTTCCCTTGAAATTATTATTATTGGTCTAGTGGAATATTTATTAATATTGGTTTATTTTTTTCCTAATTATTTAAGCCAATGAAATTTTTCAAATAGTTTTTAAAAATTATTTTTAAAAATTAAATGTCATCAATATTTTATTAACGATGTATTTATCAACATTGCTTGATTATTTTTTACGTTTAAGCAAATTCCATTTGTTTAAATCATTTATTTTTATTTATTAAAATTCAGAAAAAAGAAATTTTAAGACAACACAAATTTGAACAAATTCCACTCGTTTGAATAAATTAAAATTAATAAACCAGTGTTAATAAATATTCCACTAGACTAATCGCTATATTTTTTAGAGAAAAAACGAATTTTCAAAATAATTATTTAAACGTGTTACATGTTACGTTTACATGGGAAATTTTACGTCAAATACAGACGTAAAATACAGGTACAAATACACGTAAAATTGATTATATATTTATATTACGCTTTGCGCTTGATTGTGCATTTATCTCGCGCTTCACCCTCGATTATGTACTTACGTCGCGCTACGCGCTCGGTCTTTATATTTTTCGCACATTCTTGCGCAAACCTTTTAAAATCAAAGGTCAACGGATTGACAACTGTAATTTTGTGATTGTGAACTCTCTTTTTTTAAAGCTCTTTTGGCTTTAGCGGACACATTCTCATCACGCATCTCGTGCTTTGCACTCGATTTTGTCCCAACTGTCAACTTTTTTACATTATGCTCAACACTTTTAAATCAAATATAATACATTTTTTACGTAACTCTGCCTGTGATTGCTTATTCAGGTATTGCAAAATAAAGCACAAATTGTATTTTTCATGATTATTTTAATCATTGTTTCTTATTTTGCTTTAAATTATATTTTAAGCGGCGCTGAAACATGTATCTTTTCAATAAATTTATATCATTATAATTCATAATATGCATGAAAATTGCAAAAATACTAATTCTTATCTTCTTGTTTTTGTAGTTTTTTTATTTTTAATCTTGTTTTTCACGATTAAAAAAAAATACTGCGCATCTGGATAGGGTCCAATTTTAAGAGCTTGTATCGTTTGTTGAAAAATTAATTTGTTATTTTTATGGTTTTTACGCATAAAAAACTGCACTTCCTATAACAAATATTTATTAAAAACTTGTAGCTCTTTTTTGAGTAACAAGTTTTGTCTCATTTTTTTCTTAGCTTGACTTTTTTCTTTTTATAAAAAAAGTCATTAGGAAAAATTGTTTGAGTTTCTGAGTACTATGAATAATCGTTCAGAGAATTCTTGAATTTAAAAAAAAATGGTTTCAAAAATTTTCAAAAGGCGCTTACTTTTTGAATTTTCATCCAAAATATCCGATTTGCGAACTCGTCGTTTCTTTCTGGGTCTTAAACAAGTGTGCCAAAGCAAAAACCAATTTGATCAATTTTTCGGAAATTATTGTGCCTACAGATTACAGATTATAGACTACAGACTACAGACTACAGGCTACAGGCAGACACACTGACCGACACCTTCGTGAAAATCGTTTTTTCTGACTCAAAACTTGGAGATTTGATAAAAACCGACAAAGTAAAATTTTACATAAAACTAATACCTTCTCATTAGGATGAGAATGTAATAAATAAAAATTATGGAATTTCTTTTTTCGGATATATTTTATAATTTTCCTTTAAAATATGGCAAAATGTATATAGAAAGCAGTTTCATTCAATAAAGATGAAATTATGACACTTTTTATGAGCCGGAATTTTAATAAAATAATAATTTTCCATGTTTTTCACTGGCCTATTTATATTAGCTGACATCAAAAAAAGTAAAAAATAAATTTAAATAGCTAAAAAAAATTGATAAAGTGGGTTTGTAGAGTTATTTGTTCTTAGCTTATTAGAAAAATGTATGAAATAAATCAGAATATTGTGCTAAGCAGAATAAAAAAAATAAAATTTGACATTAAAAAATAAACACTTCCGATAATTTTAGTTTTGTATTTCTCAATCTTTGATTTGTTTAGATAATCCTCTAAAGAATTTTTATCTGTAAAGAGTGCTGACGTGTTAAACAGATGTTTCGAAGGATGCAAAAAAATATTCTGAATGACAAAATTTGATATTCACATTTGGAGAAAATTCCCTTCTTACCTAAAATTAAACCACTGAATCGCTTTGATCACAGGAAGTAGTAATTTGTAAAATATAAATAATATATGAAATTATTTTTTTTGTAACAAGCAAAATAAGGTATTTTTGTGTCTGAATTTATCTGTTTTAAAATGATAAGTAAATCTTGTAACTGATTACATCGAGATAAAGCCCACAAACTTGTTCACAATTTTTGTAAAACTCAAAACTATAATATACTATTATAAATTTTTTATTAGAAACCTACTTTTGTATTCAAAAAGTTTTCTCATTTTAAACATCAATTTATCTTATCAAACATGATTTTTAAAAATTGGAATTGATGAATAATACTATTGAGTTGAATGTACATATATAGGAGAAATATGATGTCCTTCTATTTTTTCTTGTTTTTTATGCTATAAAAAATCTGAAAAAGATAGCAAATATCTAAAAAGAGTATCCTATACTACTTTGATAGAACTTTTTCAGAGAACAAAATTTATCGTTCCTTTAAAAGACAAAAGAACAAATCTCGAAACAGCTGGATTAGCTGGATATTGGTACATCAATGTAATCAATTTAATCTAACAAAATTTTATTTACATCAACATAACCACATTATTGTACTTGTGAGGTACTCTTATTGCAGCCTTATCCTGCTCTGACTAATGAAGATATCACCTGCTTGCTAACTGACAAGGAAAAAATACGTTTTTCAATTTTGGATTTTTTTAAAAATTCCTCCCTAGGGTATATTTTTTAACGGTTTTAAGATTTTTCATTAGAAATACTCTACATTGTACCAAATAGTTGAATTTTCAATCGGCCAAGCTGCATTTTCGAACAATTCGTCGAATATCCTAAACGATGACTTAAAAAAAAAGTTAAACTTTTAATAAAGCAGGTTCTTTTTCAAAAAGATATCTGAATTTCTAACCTAAAAATATAAATTTTGAATTGAATTTTTAAATAGGGAAATAAGTTTTTCACCAAAAATGGAGTGGGTGAATTTTTAATTAACATTCGAAAAAAAATCAAACAGAGTTGCAACAAAAGGGTTAAGTTTTCATGTAAAAAAGTTGAATAATTTATGTAACAGTTGACTTTTAAACCCGAAAACATGATTTTTCTATAAAAAAAGTTGATTTTTAATAAAACAGTTAAATAGTTAAAAATAGTCGAATTTCCTACCAAAGCAGTTACATTTCAAACCAAAAGCAAGTTTTCAAATTATAATTTTGTGATAGTATGGGCCCAAAAAGATCTAAAAATTGGGTTAAAATAGTTTTCTGATGGGATGCGTAGTTTTTGTTTTAATCGTAAAAAATAATATTAACAGTCATCATAGTACCTATTGTTGTCAAAGAAGGTGAATAAGTGAAATTTTTTTATAAAATAGGTGACAAACAGGTGATAAACAAATGTTCAATAAAACAAACAAGTTGTAAATTGTTGCAAACCGAGAGATGCCCTAAACTTTTTTCTTTGATTAAAACGGCGACCCTGAAAATGGAGTATTTACATTTCGACTGAGAACTAATTCTCAATTAAACGAAAATAAAAGCTATTTTTTTACAAAACCATTTATTCGTTAACAGCATAGTTAAATCCGTTACCAAATTGTTCAATCTTCAAACAAAAAAGATGAATAGTCTGCATTTTTAAACCGTAAAAGTTCAATTTTTAACAAAAAAGATTAACGTTTATCAAAAAATGTCATAGTTGATATTTCCACTACAAAACTTTAATAAAAAATAAAAAACAGTCAGATTTGAGCAAACAGTATATATTTTCAACATGACTAGATTTTGACAAAAAAGTTGATTTTCTATAAAAAAAAGACGAATTTTCAACAAAAAAACACCATTTTTTAACCAAAATGTTGAATTTTTAACCAAAAATGGAGTAGATAAATTTTCATTGAGAATGAATTTTCAATAAAAACAAAAAAGAATTTTGTAGAAAACAGTTTAACTTTATACCAATTTTGTTGAATTTTCAAGTCAAAAAGCCTAATTCTCTATCAAACAATTTAATTTTAAAAACAAGAACAAGAAACAACCAAGGAGTGGAATTTTTAATGAATAATTTCTTTGGTTCAAAATTCTACTTTTTGGTTACAGATTCTACTATTTAGTTATAGATTTAACTATTTTATTGAAAATTAAAGTCTTTTGTTAAAAAGTAATCGTTTTTGGGAAAAAAATTATATTGTTTGGCAGAAAATTCATATTTTTTGGTTGAGCATTGATCTTTTTTGATTGAAAATTAATTACTTTTATTTGAAAAGTCTATTATTGCATTTTTGTTTAATAAATAATCTCTTTTACTTAAAGAGCATTCTTTTGGTGAAAATTCAACAATTTTTTTGAAAAAGTCATCGTTTTTGGTCGAAAATTTAAACTTTCGTAGAAAATTCATATTTTGGTAAAAAAACATTTCTTTTTATTTATTGAGAATTCACCTTTTATATTTGAAAGTTATTAATTTTTACATTCTCATTCCTGAGAATGTGATGTAATCGTCCAAATTTTCGATCTCTGGTTTTTAACGGATCTTTACGTTTCGGCAGTCACAGAATCCGAAAATTATAAAATTTCATCGGTGTCTGTCTGTATGTCTGTATTCCTGTATGCCTGTATGTCTGTATGTCTGTATGTATGGTTACCTGAATGTTGTAGCCACGCTAACTTTTGAAGGATTTGTCCGATCGAGTCCGAATTTGATACACTTCCTAAGGTACCCAAAATGAAGGATAAGTTCGTTAATCAGACCCCAAAATTAAAAAAATTATAGCATTTTCAAAATTTTCAAAATTTTTTTTCCTAATATTATAAAAATTTTTGTCAAAGTTTTTTATAGATGGGTAAAAGACTTGCAAATTATTCAAATAAAATTTTTAATTTTGATGAAAATTATAAAAGTTATATACTTTTCAAAATTTAAAAAAAATAGAAAAAATTATTTTTTTTCATAGATTCAAAAATTTCATTCAAAATTATCACTATATACCAAATATATTTCAAAACTATTCTAGCCAAATTTTTGAATTTGCCCAAAATTAAAAAAATTAGAGCCTGTATAACCTAACTGTTAAGCGCGAAGCGCGATTATCGTAATGAGAATGTAATCGTCAAGGCCGTGGGTACTTTGAGAACCTTCTTTAATAACAAATAAAAAAAAAGTGTTCAGCTTCACTTAAGAAAAGGGAAAATGATTAACTACAGCAGAGCCCTATTAGGATCAGGAAAAATAAAATGTGAACATTATTTTGCAATATCAGAATAAGCAGTGCCAGACCAAGGTACACAAAAAAAAATGGTAATAGACGTTTGATATAATAATTTTTAACATAGAATGCAGAAAATTTTGCATTATGGTTTGTGCACAAATGTGGAGGGTAATGCAAAGACCGAGCGCGGAGCGCGAGGTAAATACATTACCGAACGCGGAGCGCGAGGTAAATATATTGTCGAGCGGGAAGCCCGAGAACCAACATTCGCGCGCCCTATGCGCGCTTAAACTAGTGAGCCGCGCGTGCAGCGCGCTTTGAGAATGTGCCCGCGAAGCGGATGGATTTTGATCGAAAAGTCTACTATTACATTTTTGGTGCTTAATTCAGAATTCTACAAATTGTTTGTAAGTTTATTTATTTTATTAAAATTTGAAATACGTTCTTAAAAAGTCACCCATATTCTTATCATTTATGATTGAGAAAGTATTAGAATTGTCGGAAATTTGACATTACAATTTTTCAACAGATCTTTACGTTACCAGACCCCCTGAATCTGAAAATTAAGTTTTTATGATGGCGTCTGTCTGTCCGTCCGTCCAGCCGTCCATCCGCAAACACGATCACTCTCGAAAAAATGAACGGATCACATCCATCTTTAGAACAAACAAGTTTTCCTCATTAATTTTTTTGTATACAAAAAATGCTCAGAGTTATAGCATTTTCTAAATTTTTTAAATTAAACGAAAATCACAATTTTAAGCCAAAAATGCACGATATGAAAAAAGTCAAGAGAAGAAAAACTTTTTTTTTTGAAAGCCCTACAAGATTATCAAACAAATTTTTAGATATTCTTGAAAAATCGAAAATTCAAATATTGATTGCACAAAAAATAATGAAAAATCAAAATTTCCATTTTGTCGTCAAACTATGTAGGACACGAAAAAAGATGAATTAACAAAAATTGTTATCCCAAAAATGATCTAAAATTTCTTTAGGAATCACTTTTTGATAGGACGCGTACTTTTTGTTTTATTCGTGAAAAATAATATTGAAAATAAAAAAATAAAACAAAAATGTGTGGAAAAACGTCGAAAGTTACGAGAAAAAAGATTGAACAAAACCTGTTTACAAATGTTTATCGAAAATCGAGCGCGCAGCATGAGTATCATGATGAGAATGTGTACCTCAAAGCCTACAGAGCTTTCAGACACTTAATCTTCTACTATACTTAATTAGGTAGATAATGTATAATATGAAGACGCACAATAATACTATCATCTAAAAGAGATCTTTTTGATAAAGATTAATTCAAGAATTCCAAATGAAAAAAAAATATATCCAAGCGCGAAGTAATCCATTATGGTGCGCGAAGCCCGAGATTCAACCGTCGCGCACCCTGGGCGCGCTCAAACTATTATATTATATTTCTTTTTCAGAACTAATCTGAAATCAAATATTTTGTTCAAAAGTCATATTTTTTTGTCAATTATTGATACTTTTTGGATAGAAAATACTCTTTTACTTTGAAAATCGTCTTTTTGGGTGGAATATTAAACTATTTACTAAAAAAATATCACCTTTTGGCTAAAAACTCATCTTTCGGTTAAAAATTCTACTAATTGGTTAAGAAATGTAACTGTTTTGTTTAAAAGTCATCTTATTTGGTTAAAAATGGATCTTTTTTGATTGAAAGCGAATTATTTTCATTTTAAAAAAATTATATTTTTATTTTATGATTAATTTAAATTCAACTGTTTTCTTAAAAAGTAATTTTTTTAAATCAAAATTTCAACTGATTTATTAAACACTTTTATTTTTGGTACTTTTTCAACTGAAAAAGGGTGACAAGAGATGAGAAACCCCAGAATAGTAGAGAAGGTGACAAATTCCTAAAATAGGTGACTAAATCGAAAAGAGGTGACAAAAGATGAATAGGTGACACTCTGTGCTGACTGTATTAAATAAAATAAAATTTTCGTAAAAATCTCACAAGATCACCCCGTCGATAAAAGTAAGTAATTTTTTCATAAAAATATTTCGTCAGAAGGGAATAATCGATAATGCTCACTATTGAATGTAATGATTTGTTTATAAAAATAATATTACTTATTAATCCCTTTTCGCTTAAATTTGCCCTATTAGTTTTCGTCCTACTGATGTTCTCCTGAGTGCTTATCATTTTTTTTGCTAGGTGCAGACAGTTATAAGGGATCGAAACAGTAATATTCAAAAACATGATTTCACTTATTTATTAAAATCTTATCATTATAGTTATAAAAATAACCCGTAAAATCTATTGGAATATCGAAAATATTTTCAAAAAATGCTTGGTCTATTTTACTCTGAAACATATCCATGTTGGTTGAAGCAAAAATCATCTTAAAACTTTATTAAAATTATTTCTTGAAAAAAAGATCCTACTCCATCTCCACTCTATTGGGAATCGAACCACAAAACTTCTGATTTCCGGTCAGGTGCTTTTTCAATGAAGTTATTGGAGGGATCAGAATAAGAACTCTTAATTCAAGAAAATAACGCTAATTTTTAGCAAGGTATTAATGGTACAAGTAATTATTTTTAAATTTAGCCGTTATATTATCAGAGATTGTACCTTACCGACAGTATATCAACCCTCCAAACCATGAAGGCAGGAAATCTACACAATATCGATCAAGTTAAGAATCTTCAATAATAGAAAATTCTTAACTTATTAATAAGATTAGATGGAAAATAATGTTTTCAAATTAAAATTATTTCTTGAAAAAAAGATCCTATTCCATCTTCACTCCATTGGGAATCGAATCACAAAACTTCTGATTTCCGGTCAGGTGCTTTTCTAATTAAGCTATTAGAGGGATCAGAATAAGAACTCTTAATTCAAGAAAATAATGCTAATTTTTAGCTAGGTGTAAATTGCACAAGTAATTATTTTTTAATTTATCTTATTTTTTTTTATTTATCAGAAGTTTTGTGGTTCGATTCCGAATGGAGTGAAGATGGAGTAGGATCTTTTTTTTAAGAAATAATTTTAATTTGAAAATACTGTTTTCCATTTATTCTTATTAAGACGTTAAGCATTTTCTGTTATTGAAGATTCTTAACTTGATCGATATTGTGTAGATTTTCTGCCTTCATGGTTTGGAGGGTTGATCTACTGTCGGTAAGGTATACTCTCTGATGATTTAGCAGATCAATTTAAAATTAAAACTTTATTAAGAAATAAATGCTTTTTTTAATAACAGCCTCATCTACGAGATTATTATAAAAGAATTTTTATTTGACATGTGTCCCACAACATTGGTTTGGTCTCAAACTATAACTTTATAAAAACATTTGCAATATGAATTAATGGGTTTTAAAATCTGTGGTTAAGACTCCGAATATGTATCTAACCTCTTTTTAAAAATTGCTTTATTTCATTTAAACTGGTCTTGCTTAAGCTAACGAAATTGTTTGTTCTCACACTGATTTATTGCATATAGATAATAATGCTTCAGAAGTACAAGGTCGAATATAATTTTTGAGAAAACAATTAAAAGCTACATCAAATAAATCTGTAGAATAAGCACTAGTTATATTGTGATCCCGATTTCTAATCAACGCAATAAACAGTTTTTCTCCTAATTTAAAAAAATGGGTATGGTTTACACTCTAGTCTTCACATTGATGGCCATTCATAATTATATTGGTAAATATAATAATATAATATATCTTTAATTTAAAAAACTTTTGAAGTCTTCCGCAAACAACAAATCTTCTGACGTAAGCCGCGTTCTAATACAATTGACAAATACAATACAATACAATTGTTCCAAAGAAATTTGACTGTAAACAATTTTTTGGGGGAATTTTCCCCAAAATTGTGTTGACGCTAATTTCCACACATTTTGGGGAATTCCCCCTAAAGTTTAGCAGGGAAAATTCCCCAAACACCCGTGTGGAATATTAACCAAACTCCCCAAAATTTGTGAAAAATTCCCTAAAAGTTTGTCAAAATACTCATTATTTACGGAAATCTCCATAAAATTTTTTGAAATATTTAAAAGTGCCCAAATTTACCCAAGATTTAATGGGGAACATTTCCTACGTTTAAAAATGCACAAATTCATGCATCTAAAATTTCGTAAAAATTGTGGAATATTAATTTAAAAAAAACTTTAGCTGTATCGCAGAAATGGAAGAGCTTCGCTCTAAAGGAATCGCCATGTTGGCCACGGTAGTCTCTGCTCTAGGTAATTTTGCTTTGTTATGTGTGGACTGCTGTCTTAAACACTTGACGCGTCATTTCTGTTGCGCGAGAGGCGGCACGTCGCGCCCTTGCGGATTTTCTTTAAAGCTACCAGTCCAGAACCGCAAGACTAAAATGAAGTTGGTAGCAAAATTTGAACTATACCGTGCTGAATAGTCTACTACTAGTATACTACTCTTCACTGATTAATCAAAAACTTTTTCTCTTTCCAATTTCAAATACCTGAAGGATTATACTTTATTTACATATGGCAAACTTACTCAACTTAAAAATAAGCACCTATACAAATTTAGAGTCTTACGACTTCCGGCGGGCACTTTTCACCTACATCTACATGTATCTTTGCAAATATGAATTTTATAAAAATTCCATACAAAGTTATTTATAAATGTTGCTAGAAATTCGCAATTTTCTAAAAAATACTACAAAAAAATAAGATTACGTCTTTTTGTAGGTTTTGATCGTTGCTTTTATAAAAAGTTGATTTTGATACAAAATTATTAACTGAATAATTATTTATTGAAAATGTTTGAGATGATTTTAACATTAATAAATCTTTCTCTAAAAAACTGTGTAAAATGATTCAAAATATTGTGCTAGTTTATCGAATATTTTAGGATAAAATATCTTCTTGGCAATACAGAAACACTCAAGCATTTTTAGAAAATATACCTGATCTACGCGGCAAATTAAACATTGGTTTGGAACGATTCCCTTAATTTAGTGGGAATCACTAACTTCCCTAAATTGTAGGGAATATTCCAAAACTTTCATATAAGCTACCATAAGTTTAGGGAAATTTCCCCAAAAATTATAGGTATTATCTAATTTACTAAATTTAAGGAAATTTTTCTTAATTTTTTAGTGAGTTATAAGAAATTTGAGGGAAATTTTCCCAAATCTTTGGGAAAGTGATTTTCCCCAACGAAAATGTGGATATTTCCCCACTAAATAGTTTCTATATTTTTTTAAGAAAGATTATTAAATTGTACTAATAGATTACAACTGCATTAAAAATGTTGTTCGTTGTAAATTGAGGAAAATCAGACGAAATTGCTATTATTTAACAGAATAAGGCTACATGATGTATTATTCAAGAGAATGTGTGAATATACTCTCACTCTTAAGTGTACCTCTTCTTCTAGTCATGATCTTTTCTCACGGCTCTTAAGCGAGGGGGAATTCGGCCACAAATACAAATTTACCACATGTCTCGTTTGCCCTCGCTGAAGACCCCTGCCTTACCTAGTTTTCTAGTGCATTAAAGAGATAGAGGTATTTCAAAGTCAAGGATAAACTTGGTTTCGTCAAAACAACTTCAAAACAAATGCGCCAACAAAAAAATGTTTGTTTTCATTCTGTATCCAAGAACTAACAACTATTTTTCGACGAAAAAATCTTCGCTGGCGGCATATTTGAGAGAAATCTATTTTTAACTTAAAAAATTTAAATATCACAATACTTATAAAAAATCCTCTTTTCCCTTTTTCAGACTTCAGTTCGCAGTCTGAATTTTTACCGAATCGCGAACTAGTTCCTGATATTCCTCGCGGACTACCATCTTTTTTTTCGGCCAGAAAACATTCTCCTGTCAGGTCTCTTCTTTCAACCAGTCTTGATTCAACGGCTAGGTCTTCTCTTCGTGCAAGGTCCAGATCACCTTCTGCCAAGAATATACCTTCACCAACCGGGCTTCCTTTCTCTGACATACTTGGGTATAAACTTGACCAACTTCAATTTATTCGACTTACTTTAAAGAAAAATCGGCAGCGGATATTTGAACTTCGAAGATACACTTTTCCAGCAAATAAACGTATTCAAATATACAAACGACCGAAAGTTCTTGGGCCCGTGCCAACCGAAGAGCAAATTGTATTATCAACATTTGATGGTGATGCATATGCAATACTAGAGAGAGGTGATGTTTTGGCTGGAATATATAAATATAATGTTCGCACTAAGCATCCAGGACGGGTGAAAATAAACATGGCAAGCGGCATGGTTACTCCATTGTCCCGAAATGAAACAACTAATACGCCCGTTGGTTCTTATCGCTTGATTTGGTGTCATTTTACAGTACAGCTTGTACACGACAGGCCTCCATATTTTGATTTGAATTTTAGGTAAAAGTAAAGCTAAAATATAATGTTGCTTGTGATTCGAAGTTGTTTAAAAAATTTTAAAGTAATTTGTGATTACAAATAATAATAAAAGCAATGTATTATTATGCCTGAAGATTCAATCTTTAGTCAATGTTCTAGCCAGTCTTTTTCAGAAAAAAATAAAATAAGTTTTGTTTCATTTACTCATGAAAATATTTGTGTAGTATAATTATATTATGTTTAGCAGTGATAATACATAACTAGTTGTAAAAGATGTTCGTCTGTTTGGGCCTAGTTTGACTTAAGTTCTTTTGCTTCATGTCCAAGAGTTTTTTGGCCTGTCTGCTAACAGATACCAATCCCCAATTATTCTGGTATTCCTGAGTCAGCCAAATGTATATTTATTCAGTGAATAACCTACTGAAAATACCGACAACTAACTTAATCACAATAAAATTTTCTTTTGTTGATAGTTTTGCTATTCTGGTCCATAACTCATTTCCCTTAATGCTGATGTGCCCAGGGATCCAAAGTAGATTAACTCGTTACTTTGTCTTCAGCTTCTTCAGTGACTCAAAGCACTCCCATACTAATAAAGAGGATACCGTTGTTCCATTCAGGGCCATTATAGCAACCCTACTGTCTGAGCAGATACGGATGTTCCTTTTATTGCCATACCTTCTTTGCCGTTTAGGCGCACAGAAGCATAAGCATTATCTCAGATTGTAGAACTGTGGCGTAGTACGACTTTGTGATTGTGAATCCCATTCCATTCCTTCTACGATATAAAGCGGCTCCCGCATTCTCTATACCAGTTGTCTCCATCACTTGTCAGGTATGCCTCGGTGTTAGCCCACTTCTCTTTCGTGAAAAGGCTCATGCGATACTTCTTGTCGATGACGTAGCGAGTGCGCATTTTGTCCCTCAGAAAGCTGAGGGTTGGTCTCCTCGCAATGTTGATTGGGATCTTCACTGCCATCGAGATCCTTGTGTCGCTTACCATATTTAATCTTCAGGCTACCTTCGCAGCCACGGCCTTGATGGTGAGATGAAGCGGCTCCACACCTATTAGTGTCCCTAGAGCCATCGTAAGTGTCGACTTCGAGGCACCAGTGACACCTCAGAATCCGTACGCTAATCATTTCCAGTCGAGACTTTACAGTAGACAGTTTGGCCCTGCTCTACGAGACCACCTCCGCATAGGTGATCCTGTGACGCAAGATCGCTATGTAGATGTACATAAGTGTCTTCAATTCCAAGCCCCAGCTTTCCCCTATAGCTCTAATACAGAGCCATAGAGTCGCTGATAGTTTTTTGTATTTGTTTTTCAGGCGTTCATTTAATAACAGCTGTTTTTCCAGAGTGACTCTCACATATTAAGGACATTCATAGATTTTCAGTGGTTATCCTGCTAGTTTCAATGAAATTGTGGTTCCCCATTCATACCTTATAGTCAATCTAATTGCGCCTGTTTTAAGCGTATTGACCAATAGTCCAGTTTTCTTGCACTATGAATGGTCCTGACTCGTGAGCAGATAAAGCTGTTCATTCACTTCCAATTACTACATCCGGGACAATGAAACACATTTCCGCGGAAATCCCGACTCAAAGTTTCTACATAAAGTAGCATCACCGTTAGTCAGAGTCGATTCCTGTTGGTTACCCCGTGGAAGGTCTATTCTACGACTGCAATAGGCATACCATTTGCAATCACTGCTACCCTCTCACTTCTTCAATGGTGTAATTGCAGGCTCTTTCGACATCCATAAAGGTTTTAATCGCTCGGCCATTCTGGTTTAGTTGTCCTTCAATTAGGTTCACTGCTCCACTTGGGGCCGTCACGGTTGAGTGTCTAGCTCTGTAGGCGTGTTGCTCATTGTAAACTAGACTACTTGACATGATCTTATCGCGGAAATAAATATCCATAGGTCTTTCCAATCCTATGATGATTTTTCCAGCCGTCTGTAAGAAAGCTGGATATACAGGGTGCATTCACAAAGTTTCAAGACTAGTCTCAGAACAAAAAATGTATTTAATTTTTTTGTATAGCTAACTGAAAGTCTTCTACATGTGACCCCTGAGCATCAACACACCGCTGCCAGCATTGTTCCAATTTTTCAGAGGCTCCCTGGAACTCTTCGCGCAGAAGGCTGGCAAGGAACCTCGTCGAGGCTGCTTGGATAGCTGGAATCATAACGAATCGCGTCCCTTTCAGGTCTTTCTTGATTCGGGAGAACAAAAAGAAGTAATTGGGAGATAAGTCGGGGCTGTAGGGTGGCTGCGGCAGTGTTTTCACGCTGAACTTGACCAAAACTTTGCCGGCGTCGATCGACGTGTAAGAGGGGGCATTGTCATGTTTAAGAACCAGATCGTCTTTGATCTTCGGGCGGACATTTTTTATTCTGAGACCAGTCTTGAAACTTAGTGCAAGCACCCTGTATGTCTTCCGGACCAGGATGGTATATATTCATTTTGAACTTCATTACTCATTTTAAAAGGAACGGCAAATACACGCGCGCAAATCTCATGTTCAAGTTGCTACGTTTTTATTTTCCAATATTTCAGAAATAAACTATTTACAAATCTATAATAACGAATCTTCAAATACGACGAGTTCTAAGAATGTATGAAAGGAGTTTGGTAATTTATTAAATCCTTAATTCTATTTAGTGAAATATCTTTGAAAAATTCCTATCTTCGTTACTTTAGTATATTTATGAGTGCCAAACTTTATACGTATCTGGAAATTTTAACTGTCTCCACAATTATGTAAAGTTTTTTATTTGCTCATTCCTCGCAGATGAATCTTATCGAATAAACACCTGTTAGTAACACACTGGTAGCCAACTGTTTTTAAAATTTAGATAGAAATACTTTTTAAATATTAAACTAAATATTGAACATATCTGAGAAACCTGCATGTACAACTATTATTTCCGAAATGGTTTAATTTTATACTTACACAAATTGTCTAATATTGCAAGAAAAATAATGTTCTCAAATGACAAATTTGAACCATCTTTAGAAGTTGAAAGAAGCATGGTCGAAATTAGACCAAAATGAAATATCAAAATGAAAGATTCCAGAACTAAACCTTAATTTTTAGCATGCGTTATTACAGATTAAACTGTTGTCGAACAGAATACTTAGAACTTTATAAGTGTTAATCGGAATCATGATTTATAACTCTGTTTATATCAATAAAAAAATCTTCTGCAGCAGATTTATTTAAGTTCTCATTACCTAGAAGATCTTGAGGCTTGTTTGCTACATTTTTATTCAAGTTATAAATATTAATTTTTATAAATATTTCCATGTAAATACATAAAAGATGTAAACCTTCAGTTTATTTTTTACATGAAGAAACTTTTATCATTGACCGACCTATTTTGTTACATTCATTTGGTCTTTTAAGTGAATTAGTGTCAAATATGACTATTTAGACATTTTTTCAATATGTTTTGATGATTTTTGGAATAAAAAAAAACAATTAAAAAAAATTAGATACTACAAAGTTGTTCTGAATTTTGTCCGCAAGAAAATATTCTTTCAAGTATTTATTTAAATCTTATCATTTAAGCCATACAAATAACACATATACGATAAGAACACAAATAAAAGTGATGAGAGTAAAGCGAGAAGAAACAAAAGTTTCATCAACAACTCACGTATTTCAGTGCATAATATTTTTATATTTCTAAAATTTTTTACATAAAATATTATTTTTTTCCTTTGCAAAAATATTATTAATAATGACAACCACCTTTAAACTATAACTTTGCGAAAAGCAGGATAGGTTGTTTTATTTGTTGGTCACAAGTTTTTTTTAAATAAATCTTTTTAACAAACCTTGGCTTATTTTACTCGAGAAGTAAAGTTTTTCAAATGAAGTTTTTCATTCGATTTTTATCTAGTTAAAATAAATTAAAAACAAATTTAAATATCTAAACAAAATCGAAAATTAAAGAAGTAGGTTTTTTAAGTAGTCATTTTTGTGCTTTTTACATTATTTCTTCTTAGTCTACTTAGAAAAATTCTTTGAATAATTCGGGGTGCTGTACTAAAAAGAATAAACTAGAAAAAATCTTGTAATCGATGACCTCCAGTTTTTCCAAAAATTAATTTGATTACTTGTAATGTTATTTTTGACGATTAAAACCAAATCTGCGCTTTCTATAAAAACATACTTTATAAGAACAATTTTCAAATCGAGCTTTCTTAAATTTTTTTAGATCCTAAAAAAACGACTTCGTTAATCAGCAATTTTGGATAGAAATTTAAAAAGTTAGAGCATTTAAAAAATTCTTGAGACCATTTTTTTATGATATGCAAATTTTGTGAACCCTTATTTATACTACTCGGAAATTCGTACAATTTATGTTAACGATTTTTTCGATGGAAAAAAATTATTAATGTCATAGCATTTAATAGATTAAAAGAACAAAACAAATAACAATGAAAATCTTAAGCCAAGACACGCACGATATAAAAAAAATCTGCAGAAGAAAAACTTTTCTTTTTGAAAGCCCTACAAGAACAACATAAGAACTTTCTAGATTTGCTTGAAAAATCGAAAATTCTCATTTTCATCGTATAAAAAATAATAAAAAATAGAAAATTCCATTTTAGGGTCCAACCATGATAGATAAAGAAAAAACCATCGTTTTTGAGTGGATTACCACGTTGTGAAAGCCATTGAAGCCTAAAATCAAGTTTTGGCGATGACCTTTGTCTGTCCGTCCTTCTGTAAGACCAATAACTCTCAAAAGAATGAACTATCATATCAAGATTTTGCACACTTTTTTAGTCCAAAAAGAAAGAACGAGTTCGTTAAGCAGCATTCCTTGTACAACGCTTATGGTTTTAATTATCGAAAATCCTATCGAAAAATCGAATATTCCATTTCAACTTCGAGCTACCACAGATATGTGAACATTTAGGAGAAAAATTTAAGTTCTTAAAAATACCTACAATTTTTGTTTTAACCATTTTTTGACAGCAATAGTTTTTTGTTTACTTTTTGCATCGAAAATGAATAAGTCGAAACTTTTTGTCTGACGTGAAATGGTGATACATAAATAAACAAGTTTTGAGGAAGAAAGGTAGCTTTTTAAAAGATGCACAATTATTTCCTTAGCAATTGTTTTATAAGCCTTGATATTATGGTTTTATTTTTTTGGAAAATATTACTAAAGAATGAAAAATTTAAATTTTTAGGCAAACGAAGTAAAATTTTGAAAAAAAGTTTTGGGAAGTAATTATAGATTTTGCATAGCCCTGAACAATTTTATTAAACTATTTTTTGATAGGTTTTAATAGGTCATATTGGTTCTATTTATCGAAGATACTATGAAACAAAATTACAAAATTTTAATTATGAGTCAAATGACGTGAGATATGAAAAAGGCCTTGTAGGGCAAGTATAGCTTTAAAAAAGTTCTATAAAATTGTTTCGATAATTTTCAATAGTATTTTAAATTTCGGGCTTATTTATTGAAAATTCTATGGGAATATGTAAAATTAAAAGTTTAATCCAAACGACGCCAAATAGGAGAAAAAGTCTGAAAAAGCAATGATAGCTTTAAAAAAGTTCTGCGAAATTTCTTTAACCAATTTTTGATAGGAAGCATCATTTTGGTTCTATTTATCGAAAGTACTATACAAAAAATCAATAATTTAAATTTTTAGCCAGAAAAAGATGCGAAATATGGTGGAAAATTTCTGGAGGAATTTCAGCGTTTAAAATTTCCTACAATATTTTCTTTTAACTCTATTTTGACAGAACTCCTCGTTTTTAATTTATTTATCGGAATTAATATTCAAAAATCGAAAAGTCTAGTATTGCGCCCAAATATGCGTGATATGTGAAATTTTAAAAAAGACTTGTGGAATATTTTTGTATTCATAAGAAATAATATAAAAACAAAAATGCTATTTCCAGCATAAAAACGTGAGATAGGGAAGAATGTCTAAAGAAGAAAGCGCCTACAGAGCTTTGAGCAATTTAATATTTAACTCTACATAATTACATAGAAAATTAAGAATGTGAAGACGCATAAAAATCCTGAGATCTAAAAGAAATGTTTTTGTTAAAGTTTAATTTAGGTATTCCAAGTACAAAGAATAAATATCTGAGTTCGAAGCCCGAGATCCAAACATTAGCGCCCTAGGCTCTTTCGAAATTGCGAGCGAAGCGAGCCGCG
>NC_046662.1:66869491-66899438 GCF_010883055.1 Belonocnema kinseyi | reverse complement strand
CCCGCACCTTCACAATGGGCAGATTTTTATTCTAGTGTTTTTTTATATTTAAAAACAGTACATTATTAACAGTTAACATTATCTAGGTAAGCTGATCGATTTTTAAAAATAATTTCACATATCCTTTTTGTTGTAAAAGAAAAATCAATTCTTTAAAAAAATCAAATTCGTTTGAACCGAAGTGAAATCAATTAAAAATACATTTATGTTATGTAATTGTTTGCATTAACAAAAATTTGAGAAATTATTTTTAAAAAAGTAATACAATGGCATCCTGGTTCAGACTAAAAGTATACTTACTTTGTATACAAAACTATAATTATATCGTATTTAAATTATTGAGGAATTATATTTTATTAATTATCAAAATAACCTTAAAATTTTCTGAAGGTAATGATTTAAAATAATTTCTTGAATGTGATGTGTCTTTGAACATTGAAAATTTGAAATTGTAGCGTTATTGATTTTGTTTTCATCAGATATTTCAACATGATTAACAATTAAATAAATTTTAAAGATTTTTTGATTGAGATGTTAATGAAAGTTGTATTTTCAAAAAAGTGCAATAGTTTCTTAGTAATATTCAAGATCAACAAATGTTAATATTTCATTAATAAGTTTGATTATAATTAGGTTTAAGTTATTTTTAAGTTTATAATAAATAGGTTTCATAAGTTATTATTTAATTTTAATCGCGTTAGTTTTACAATTATCCTTTTCTTGACAGATCCTAGTTTATGCCCTTATCTAACTCCTCATATATCTTTCCGCCACTAGTGAATAGGCTACCGAGTTATGATTACTTATTAAATTGTTTCATTTTTTCATAATTTAAGACAATGTTGCATATTGTTTTCTTACTCTTTCCTTCGAATTACATAATTTGCTTTTTCGTTAATTTTTAGGAAAAATCTTCAAGCAATCTGAGAAAACAAAAAACTTTTTTCTCCTGAAAAATAAACCAAAAAAATCTCCCTTTCTTCTGGAAAAAAATAAAAAGGAGGTAAGAAAAATGAAAAGGCAACCAAACATATCCCCTTTCTTCTTTTCTTTATTTCTTTCGCCTTTTTTCCTGTCATTATCAAATCAAAATAAAAAAATATTTAAAAGAAATAATTACCAACGTTTCGGCACTCATGCAGTACTGTTATCAACGCAACAACAAAATAAAAATAATAAAATTTAAGCGTGCATCAACAAAAAAGCAACTACGATGCTCTCTTCTCGACACTTTAAAAATCACCCGAGAATCAAGCGAAAGTTCAAAAGGCAAACCAGAAATTAACAAGCATGAAATAAAAATGACCTCTAATCCAAGTCAGCTATATTAAAATTTAGAAAATGGAAATCAGATTAAAATAAACTAAAAAATCCTATTAAACGTCCAACAATCAAGTTAATGTAAAGAATTCCTTAAAATAAAACCAAGAATCTAACGATCAAATTTGCGCAACCACCATAAAATGTTCCTATTGCAATTTGAAATAAACAAAAAACTTTTTTCTCCTAAAAAGGAAAACAAAAAAATCTCTCTTCCTTCTGGACAAAAATGAAAAAGAGGAAATAAAAATGAGAAGGCAACCAGCGAAACCTAGTCCCTTCTCTTTTTTATTTATTTTGTCTTTTTTCCTATCATCAACAAATCACAATACAAAAATATTTGTAAATAATAAATATTAAATATTTGTATTGGATGTTAAATAGAATTTTAAATTTTATTTCAATCTCATTTAAATTTCTTATATTTTAGTCTTCGATTGATTCTGACATATCAACTTTATCATCTGCAAATGCTAATTCACGTACCCTTTCTATTTGAACATCCGCACCTGTTTCGTTAAAGAGGGGTATTCTTAAACACTTGTTCAGGAATATAACAAATATCCATGAGGAATTAACGTATCTGTGCTTAACAGCCTGCATAATGCCGAACCAGCCAAATTGTTTTCCATTAATTCTTACACTCGCTTTGCTACCATTGTGAAGGGTTTGAAAAAAGTCAGGAAACGCCTAAATAACTGTCCAGATAAAATATTATTCAAATAAGACAAGCTCATTCCTGGAGTAACTTTCAACGAAAAATTCAAATCTGACCTTCAATTGGACTTTGATCTTGACCTTCAGAGAATTTCAAGGTCAACTTAATGTTCCTTTCGTTCAGCGTTACCCAGGAATGACGACGTGGGCATATATATTTAAATATAAAATTTGCCACTCTTTAGTTTGCCGATGTCAAAAATAAGGGTTTTCATTTAAAAACACAAAGTTCACCTTAAAATTACCTTGGAGGTCAAGGTCAAATCGAAGGTCACCATTTGATTTTTTATTTAAAATTGCTCCAAGAATGACCTTGACTAAAGGAAATACAGAACCGTCCGGTCAAACCAAGCCGGGCCTTGTTTAAGGTTGATTGAACTTCAGCAGACCCTTCACATACTTTTTTTAGCCTTCTTGTGCAATTTTCTTGCACAATTTGACTTTGTAAAGTTTATGTTTTTTCAATTTACTTTCAAAAATTTTTTCAATATGTCAGTCCAAAAACCTTAAAAATTTTGAAGATCTATGGACGGAGAAAAATAGTTTTTTTCCTATTCTTTCTTAAATCATATTGCCTGTAATTTTCAGTTGTTCGTTTATAAAATTAATGAAGAATATTTAATGATACATTTTATTACGAAGCTCTACTTGTTACATCACTTAACAATAAGTAGAGTAAACAATTTTTATCCTGCGTTTGAAATTCCACACGGAAAGTTTCTTGATATAAACTGTTTATAAAATTAAAAAACAATATTGAGTGAGAAATTTTTATATTAGCAGACATAATTGAAGTAATGTGACCTAATTGGAACTGATTTATTAAATATATATATTAACATTAAAAAAAAAACAATCTTGAATGTAATCTGTGAGAGAACCATTATAAGGCAAATTAAATGAAACAGTAGAATCAGCGCTAGTTAAACTCTTAAACAACTTCTTAATCAACGCAATAATCGGTTTTTCTCCGGATTTAAAAATGGGGGTCGTTTATATTGTAGTATTTTCCTTGATGGTCATACGTAATTATACTGGTGAATATAAACCTATAATATATATTTTATTTAATAACAGTTTTTTAGGTTTTCCACAAACAAAATGTTATGTGACGCAATACGGACACTATTACAATAGCTATTATTTTTCAAACTCTATGTGAGTTGATCCGAAATGAATATGCATTAAATCTGTATTTATTTCAGAGGAATCCAGAATTTTTTTAAAAATGACATATAAAAAAATTCACTGTTGATATGGAGTTTTTAGGCATTTCAGAACTAGAAAGTGTATTAAGTAAAATGAAAAAAACAAAATTTTTCTTATTTAGTCCGAAGCATGCTTACATAACAAGTTTAATGAAACGTACCTTAGTGGAAATATCCTCGCTCGCAAGTTTGAGCGCGGATATTTATTCTTTGCATTTGGAATTCTTGAAAAATACTTTATCGAAAAGATCTCTTTTAGATGGCAGTATTTATATGCATCTTCATATTCTTAATTGTCTACTTAATTAAGTATAGTCAAAGATTAAGTTTCTCAAAGCTCTGTAGGCTTTGAAGTACACATTCTCATCCTATCAAGAAGTGATTCTTAACGAAATTGTAGATCTTTTCTGGGATAACCATTTTTGTTCATTCACCTTTTTTTGTATGCTACATAGTTTGTCCAACAAATGGAATTTTTTATTTTCCATTTTTTGTGCAATCAAAATTTGAATTTTCGATTTTTCAAAAAATTTTAAAAATTGGTTATGATAATCTTGTAGGGATTTAAAAAAGAAATGTTTTTCTTCTCTTGACCTCTTTTCGTATCGTGCGTTTTTCGGCTTCAAATTTTGATTTCCAGTTGATTGAAAAAACTTTGAAAACGCTGTAACTCTGAGAATTTTCCTTTTATTGAAAAACGTCATTAGGATAAATTGTTTGTTCTTTTCAATACTATAAATATCCTTACATACAACTTGCAAATTCAGAAAAAAGTGGTCTCAAAAATTTTCAAAATGCGCTTACTTTTTGAATGTTTATCAAAAATGGCTGGTTAACGAACTCGTCCTTTCTTTTAGGACCTAGAAAAATTGTGCCAAAGATGGATTTGATTCGTTCATTTTTTCAAAAGTTATCGTGTTTACGGATGGACGGACGGACGGACAGACAGACAGACGCCATCGTGAAAACCTGATTTTCGGATTCAGGGGTTCTCGAAACGTGGAGATCCGTTGAAAAAGTGTAATGTCAAATTTCCGACAATTCTAATACTTTCTCAATCATAAATGATGAGAATGTAAAAAACTCTTTAAAAAATCTACGCACGTTATATGGATCGAAATGTGTACATTTCAATAATTAGTTTTCTAATCGTTAACCACTTTTATTGAAAAAGAGTGTAATTTTCATTATAGTATTTCCATTTTTAATAGAAGAAAAAAATGTGTATAAAAAATTATAGCTGTTGAAAAGATAATTTTTTAGTATGAAAATAAAATTTAAAAATAAATATTTTGGGCCTACTGGAATCATTTGAATAGGTAATTACAATGGAGAAAAATTCAGGCGTAAAAACAATCCTCAATAATTTCTAGTAGCAAGAATCGAGCTCAGATTTTGCAGATGCACATCCGGGGTGCTACCGTCTGATCTAACTTGTGGTAAAAAAACCTCTGCTTAGCTTGTTATGTAACCAGCGTGTTTCTTAAAGCCCTTTTTCCTCATTGAGAATGGCATCTTGAATGTGTATCTTCTTATTTTTGCATATAAATAGTTTGGTAATGTAATACTACTGAGATGGTTACTTTCGATTGCATCCGAAGGGTGTGTGTTGCCCTTGTATGGTCGTATAAAGTATCTTTGTTGTACAGTAAGAATCATTCAATGAATTCTAAAATTTTCCACAAAAATCTTAAAATTAAAAGAACAATTAAAAAAATCAACAGGAAACGCCGTTACGTAGAAATTACTCAAACACAAAGGTGCCAACGCCAAGAATTTTTTTTTATTTTATGTATGGAAAGTTTCACAACTCTTTTCTGATAAGAAAAAATCTTGGCTTAATAAAAAAAATCCATTTTCAACTTCAAAAAATTGAAATACTAAGATACTTGAAAAAAATAATCCTCTGCTTCGTTTTGCAGAGTTCAGTTCCCAGTTCGAATGCTTACCTAACGGTGAACCTATTTCTGGTGTTCCTCGTGGTGAACTATCTACTTCTACATCTAAGAGACAACATTCTCTTGCAAGGTCTCTTCCTTTAACTAGACCTGATTCTCCATCCAGGTCTCCTCTTCGTTCCAGGTCCAGGTCTCTTCCTGTCAGGTATATAGCTCCACCGACTGGGCGTCTTTTTTTGAAGTACTTAGGTATGGACTTGACCAACTTTAATATATTCGACTCACTTCAAAGAAGAATGAGCGCCGGCTGTTTGAACTTCGTAGATACTCGTTTCCAGCAAATAAACGTATTAAAATACTAGTAAGATGGAAAGTCTTAGGGCCCATGCCAAGCGAAGAACAAATTGTATTATCAACATTCGATGGTGACGTCCATGCAGTATTTGAGTGTAGTGACTTTTTTGCTGGACTATATGCATTTGATGCTCACGATCAAAGCACAAGACGGGTAAAAATAAACATGGAAAGCGGCGCGATTACTTCATTGACCCCAGATGAAGTCAAGAAAACACCAGTCGGCTTGAAACGCCTAATCCGGGCGCATTTAAAGTAGATCATGTAAATCACAATCCTCTCCACATTATTAATTAAGTTCGAACAAAAAATTGAAAATACAGTATAAAATTGTGATTTAAAGTCGTCTACAAATGTAACATGTAACCTTTAATTACAAATAATAAAGCGGCAAGTTATTATTGTTCTCCAGGGTTGAGTCTTTTATTAATGTCCTAGTGAGTCTTTTTCGCAAATTCATAAAACAAGTTCTGTTTCATTACCGCCAGAAAATTTTATTTTGATTATAATTATTAGAGCTTCAGCATTCGTGGGTGCTAATGAGTCAAACAAGATTTTGCCAAAGTTAGGTTTTGTTTAACTTTGTTTCTCCTTAAAAACGGGTCGTAAAAATTCACTTATATCATTCTGGGAGGGGATGCAACCAATGCTGCTCAGCAAAGGGAAAATAGCAGCGCTGCACGCTTGTCTGTCACGTGGTACTATGAGGTGGTGGATGACAAGCTGATATCAATGAGAGTTATGGCAGGGATATGAGCGTGAGAAGAAATAAGTGAGGGCAAATATAAAAGCGGTTCCAGTGTAGCTTTAATGCTGTATTGGGGATATTTGTGGAGTAAAGTCGACCGATGGACATATAATTCAGAATGATCTAGCGTGATAGGCCCATCAGGTATTTCACAATCGCTGGTAGAGTGAGGATTTATTTTTATACTAATTACATCCTACTTTCGTCTTACCAACTGGTACATATTTCCATTTTCTTCACTCTCAGGTCTAAAGTAGGTTGTAATTAAAACCCTAATTAAACTACCATGTCCTACTTCCTCAGACAATCGAAAGCTTATGGCAGGACATAGTAGGAACCTACATTGAGCCCGCATGTCCTACTTCATTGCGCTTGCGTAATGAGGTTTTTATTGTCTTAGATTATGAAAAATGATGGCTCATTTAAAGGGGCATGTTAACGAATGCGAAACTCTTACAACTGTGCAAGCGTGCCGCGCTATTAGGTATGTGCATCTCGCTAATAAGGAAAATATTGTGTTTTTATAATAATCTTTATTTTTGTAAGAATTGTATGAGCCACAGTATAATAGTAGAAAAATTATAGTTGTGTACATTATTAAAAATATAAATAAATATTTTAAATTATATAAAAAGTGTGCGACTTTTTTAACTGCGCAAGCCTGAAGTTGAGGCGTGTCTGTATTCCTTTGGAAGAATAAATGAAGCCTTGCATTAATGAGAGGTTGAATAAAGATTAAAGAAGGATTAAAAAAATAAAGTTGGGATTATCGGAGGACTAAAGGAGGTCAAAATTCTGGAATAATTGAAATTTCAGAGCATTTATTTAGGATTTGCATGCAAAAATATGGTCAAGAAAGGCTTTACTTGGAATTAGCAAGTTTAATATAGGTTTAACAGTTCTTTTTAGGGACTTTTAGATGCAGATAAAATCACGATTGAAGAAGAATGATCACAAAAAATGAAAATAATTTTACTCTCATTTAAAATTTAATTATGGTCGTAAGCTATTTTTATATTTCCCATACTTTTTATATCAGTGTCTATGTGTCCCAAAAATATCCGGCTTTTGTAATCGCAATTTTGGCTCATTTAGTAAACGCAGATATTAACAAAAGATGGTTGATTTTATTTAGCATCGTTTATTCTTGAAGCCATTTACTGATAACGCTGAGAGTGCGTGTTCATGCAGCTGTATTTTCATTGTGCAATGTCAAAAAATAAATTATTTAAAAATCTATTATAACAAATTTGTAAATACTGAAATTTCTGAAGGTGTTTGTAACGAGTTAAGTAAAATGATTAAATTTATTTAGTAAAATAAATATGAAAACATTTTATTTTCGTAATTTTAAAACGTTTATGGATTTCAAGTTTTCCTATGTATCTGGAGATCTCAAGTGTCTCCATAATTATGTAAACATTTTTCTGTACTGAGCCGTAGGAGATAAGTCTTATAAAAAAATCCGTGTGATTGAATAGTAATATTTTTTAGAGATTAAATTGAATATTTATTATGAATGAGAAACCTGCATGTGCAATTAATAATTTAGAAAAAGTTGAATTTTAGAGTTTTAGGAATCGTATAATAATGCAATGAGAATAATGTTCTTAAATGACAAAATTAGATATATATTTTGGCGTAAAAAATTGGTCAAAATGAGAAGAAAATGAAATACTGTAATTGAAGATTCCAGAACTGAACAATAATTTTAAGCATGTGGTCTTAAAGACTAAATGATTGTGAAGGAGTATACTTAAAACTTTATAAGTTATGATCGGAATCTTTATTTATAACTCTGTTAGTAACAATAAAAATCATTCTTGTACTACAGATTCGACCGAGTTTTTTATTACCATTGTCGATTTTTTATTTTATTTTCTTCAAAAATGTTAAATAAAAATAATTTTTTAATTACTATATTGTATATTAGCTGTTATTCTTAATGTATATTATTTTTAACAATTAAAATTAACAATGCAAAGTACAAATCATGATATTTGTGAAATTGCCTTATTGTAAATAATAATATCTTATTATTAATAGTATGGAATTTGCGGGGCTAAAAACGATCTTAAGGGTTCGCTTTCTAGATTTTTTTAATAAACTCATAAATATTAATTATTAAAAATATTTTTTAGTAAAAATCGGAAAGCTTTACAACCCATTTTACTTTCTTCTTAAAAACAATTAACTTTAGTGAAATAATTTAATTTTGAAATTGGCTAATGTAGAATATTATTGTCTATTATATATTTTTAAAATATTTGTTGTCGATTTTAGGCATTAAAAATAATGTAAAAAATGATATGTGGCAAAGTTATAGAGAATTTTTTTAAGGTAAATATTCTTCTAGATTCTTATTAAAATCCTAACATTCTAGAGATAAAAATAACACATAAAAATGATTAAAATACAAATAAAGCCGATAAAAGTAAAGCGATAGGAATTAAAAGTTTCTTCCAAGTTTAGGTTTCATTTTTAATCATAATTTTGTATATTCAAAATTTTGTCATAAGTGATCATCTAGAAGTGAAATGAATACGAATTGATTCTAAATTCACTCTAGGAAATTAAAGCATGTGGCAGTTATAATAAATTAAATTCAAAAAAGTTCATTTATTTTTCTGAAAAATTTAACTATTATATTGCAAGTTGTTAAATTTAGAAATTATTTATTTTAAAAGCTACAGTAACTGCGAGCGATCAAATAGTGTGTCCACGTAGCTGTAATTTAATTATTTAATATAAAAAAACTAAAAATTAAATATTCCATTTCTTATATTAAAACGTATCCATTCTGGTCAAAATTGATCTTTACAGTTTACTGAAAGAATTCAACTTTTTAGCTTAAGAATCTAATCTCTTTTTTTAAATTCGTTTGCTGTTCTTTTTGGTTGAAAGCAATTTTTAACTAAAAATTTAATTATTTCATTCTTTGACTGAATATTTATTTTTTAGTCGAAAATTTAACTAATTTGTAGAACATTCATTTATTTTGTTGGAAATTAGTCGTTTGGTAGAATTATTACCCTCTTTGGTTGAAAAGTAATTTATGTATGTTGACAATTCAGATATTTTGTTACAAAATTAACTATTTTGTTAAAAGATTAATTATTTTGTTTAAAATTCAATTGTTTTATTAAAGTCGTCTTGTTGTAAATTTGAGCATTTGTTTGAAAATGCATGTTTTTAGATCACAAATTCAACTATTTAATAAAAAATTATACCATTTTAAGAACAATCTAATGGTATTGTTGACGTTGCAACTATATTGTTAAAGTCACGTAAATAATGTATTAAGGCGAACGAGCAAACCTAGAATATATTAAACTCATAGAAAAGGTTTGCTTGGATTGGGTGAAACACCTTTATGAAATATAAAAATTTTGAGCCCAAAGGATTTTTGAATATTTTCAAAATTGCGCAAGTTACACCATGTTGAATTTCAGTGTCACATTTTTCTGAATTATCAATATTTCAAAAAGAAAATTCCAAAACAAATTTTGATTCCATTTTTCGTGAACTTTTTCCCTTTTAATTTTTCTTAAATATGGATAAAATGATTCCTTGTATGAACGAGCTTCCACCGCGCAGTCTCACTGAAATGACGATATCTTGGCACCCCATTGTCTCCATGGATTTTTGAGAGCAAGTTCATTTCACAAGGAATCATTTTATTCATATTAAAGAAAAATTAAAGTGGGAGAAATTCACTAAAAATAGAATAAAAATTTGTTTTGAACTTTCTTTCGGGCAAAATAAAAAAAATCATTGTATTATATTCTCAAAATATGTCATTTCACCTTTAATGTGTCCAATCTTGATCAGAGACCAATTATCTTTTTCAGAAATTTTGATAATTAAAAAAATGTAACCATAAAAATGCAAAATGGCGTCATTATTTGTACTGTGTGTTATTAAATTTTAATTGTGTAAAGCGAAATAGATTATTGCAGGAACTCTTAATATACAGTATTTAAATGAAAACATTATTTTTTGTTCATATGATGACACAGGTAATTTATGGTAACTTACCATATATTTCCCCAAATTCAATAAAAAAATTTCTATAAATTTCTATAAATTTCTCGACATTTTTGGTCACATTACTGGTGAACATGGTAACTTACTACAAATTACCGAAAATTCAATGTTAAAATTAGTATCAATTTCCGGAAATTTATGAAAATTTTCTGGTGATTTGTAGTAATATTATAGTTAGTTTATAGTAACTTAAGATAAATGACGTAAAATTCACTTTTAAAATTTATATAAATTTCGGGAAATTTGTGATAATTTACGGTAATTTGACCAATTATGTATGGTAACTTTCCGTAAATTACTGCAAAATTCTATAATCTACAACCAAAATTTCCTTACAGTTTTTACGATTGAAATTAAAATGATATATCTATAGATGTATAATTTTCATAATTCACCCTTCGACGCTTCTTTTCACTCCCTAGGGATTTAAAATTACTTTTTACTCCCAAGGAAGTCAAAATAAGGGCTTTAGCCCCGCTTCATAGGTGTCGAAAAGGACTGAACCATTTCAAAATTATTAATGGTGCATTTAGGTTTCTCAAATGTGAACAATATTTATTTGAATATCTAAAAAAATATTGCTACTTAGAATTTAAAAGTACTTGGCTACCAATATGTAAATAACAAACTTCTATTAGATAAAACTTATCTACGATGGACCAACAAATTAAAAACTTTACTCAATTGTGGAGAGAGTTAGGATACCCAGATAAGTAAAATGCTTGACATCAATTAAAATATTAAATATTAAATATTAACAAAAATAAGAATATTTCCCAAGGTATTGTACTAAATATAATTAGTTATTTTATTCCAAGTTCGAGTTTAATAAAAATAGTTCATTTCCATTTAAGAAAGATGAATTTGTACTAAATAGTTAGATTTTTTAACACAAAAGATAAGTTTTAACCAAAATAGATATTTTTTCAAATAAGAATGGAATATTCCAATTTTCAGTTTGAAAAATGAAGTTTTAGTAAAATAGTTATTTCATAACAAATAGTTATTTTATCAAAATAAATAAATTTTCAAATAAAAAATTTTAATTTTCAACGAAATATTTAACTTTTAACCCAGAAGATGAGTTTTCAATGAATATGATATAGCTATATGATATAGCCATACATGAATAAATTATGTGTAAGAAAGACGAATTTACAACAAAGTACATAAATTTTGAATTAAAAAAGATAAATTTTTTAATGAAATGTACAATTTCTAACTAAAAATCTTACAGTTTTAAAGAAAAATGTAATAGTTCAATTTTCTGTTAAAACAATTAATTTTGTATCTATCATAGAACGAATTTTCAACAGAACAGTTAAATTAAAAAAAAGAGATAAATCTTTAAATAAAAAACAAATGTTTTATGAATTAATTTAACTTTGATTCAGCTCTGATTAAAAATAATGCTTCAATCAAATCGAAAAGCCATACTCGAGGATTTTTAGGATTGCTGATAACAACTCCTTTAGACTACTTTTATTATTCTGAAGCTAATTTCGCGATCAAATAAAAAAACTTATGATAAAGTCAAAAGTGTTAGGCAATTAAATAAACATAAATTTTTTGTTCAATCTTAAATCTTCAATGATTAAGATGAAAATACGAATAAACACGCTTTATTTTAATAACATTAAATTAACAAATTAAGTTCTAAAAATGTCAATTGATTTTTAATTAGTTGTAAAAAGCGGATATATAAATAAAAAATTGCGCTTTTTTTAAATGATGATGATAATATCGACTCTGACATCAATGAGGTTATTTCAGGGATGTATGTTCAGAAACTGTGGATTGTATTGATGAGCCACAGAACAGTAAAAAAATAAAAGTAATTTTAGAATGATCATAGCTTTATGTAAATTAAGCATACTTTGTACATAACAGCATTTTATAGACAATTTTATTTTTAAAAAAACATTTATTTATGTCTCTACCTCTATTTCCCACAAAATGCTTGTAAAAAATACATTTTAATACACATTGAAACGATTCTGAAAAGGAAATTCAAGTTTAATTTAAAAAAAAAATAAAAAAAGTGTAACTTTTTGTTTAGTTATCCATTTTTTACGACTAATTACGAATTAGCATTTTTATAACTGACTATATTAATTTGAAACTATTAAAAATAACGCATCTTTATCAGTAATTTCATATTAATCTCTAAAGATTTAATTTTGCACAAAAAATAAATGTTTATTTAATAGTTCATGACTTTTGAATTTGTTATATACGTCGATCTTGATAAAAATCACTTTATAAGGAACCCCGCTAGTCCAATAAGTTTTATAAAAATTGCTAGAACCTCCTAAGACTGTGATATCCAGGAAATTGCTGAAGTAAATCAAAGAAAAGAAAAGATTGGATTTTACTTAATGAAAGCTTGTTTTCTCGTGAAAAAGGGTTTCTACTATTTTGTTACCTCCAATCCTTATGCTTTGAGGTATTTAATAAAATATTATCATTTTAGTTATTAGAATAACACATGAAACTCAATTTCTTCAGTAAAATATATTTTTGTTCGTTTACAATTTTTTCATGACAGATAATCTTTTTTCTTTTTAAAAACACCTTCAATAACAACTAACTTAATACTTAAACATTGTAAAAAGTAGCATAGCTCACATTCTATGTTCGGGACAATTTCTTTGCAAAGAAATATTTTTAAACGAACCTTAGTTTCATTTGACTCTATGAGACTTATTAAAAAAAAAAATATTTTTTTTGTATTAGAAAAAAAATTTGAGAATTTTATAAAGAAACAAATACTTTTTTCATAATAGCCACATCCATCAAGTTACAATGGAATATGCTTCATATATCTACATGAGTTCAAAAAAACTTATTTTTTGTTTGATACTAACCACACACTTTCATAAAGATGTCTGCAATATTTATAAACGGGTTAGAAAGAATACGGTTGACACTTGAATTCTTATCGAAGCTGTTTTTGAAAATATTGCTTTATCTTACCCCAAATAGCCTAAATTAAGGAGACGTGACCTCTATCTTTGGACAGATTTATGAAGTTTAGATATTAATAGCATTTCAGAAAAGCAAGCTTCAATATATTCCGCGAGATAACAATTATAGTATATATTAAACGAAACGGTAGAATGAGCGCTAGTTACGCTGTAAAATAAATTCTTCATTAAAAAACAAAAAAGTTTTTCTTCTAATTAGAAAAATGCGGATTGTTTGTTCTCTAGCCTTGACCTTGATAGCCATTCTTACTTACTGTATTGGTAAATATAATACTATAATATATCTATTACTTTACAAAATTTTTAAGCTTTCTGCAAGTCACAATTTTTCTGATGTAATCAGCATTCCATTACCACTTTTTTGCAAAATCTACTTATGTTTGTCCGAAATAAATAAGTATTAAATTTAATTAAATTACATTCAGTTAATGTTTAATTGGAAATTTTTCAGCTTTTAGCTGAATCATGCTTACATAATAAGATAAATAAATAAAACGTTACGAAGTCAAAATATCCGTATGAAACTACACGTCGAATGTGACATAAATTTTCACCTAAATAGCATGACATTAGAGCTAAGCCCATACAATTGCCAAAAATTAGATGATTGGTCGAAAATTTTATTGCAATAATTCGACAATTTTATTTGAATTCATACTTACCCCAATAATGGGTGTCGGTACCAAACCGCATGGTCTCTGCTCAAAACATGCTGCTTAAGTTTCTTCGGATTTCATTCATATTAAAGTTTTTGTTTATTGAAATTGACTATATAATTTATTTTAATCAAGCTAAAATAGTAATGACAATATTTATTTTTGTAAATGTCCACCATTTTTATACAATAAGATTTTTCCAAATAAATATATTTTTTTTTCGGACATAATCGAAAATTTTTATTTTTAATGTGCGCATAAATTCCTTAAAATAGAACCAAGAAATTGCAGTTGGAAGAAAGATAAAAATCTTCCTGAAAGAGAAAAGAAAACAATTTTTTTTTTTGACAAAAATAAAAAAGAGGAAAGAAAAATGAGAAGGCAATCAACCAAATCGACTTTCCTTTTTAATTTCTTTGTCCTTTTCATTTTTATTATTATCACATATCAGTAAAAAAAAAAATTTGTAAAACATACGTACTAACGTTTCGGTACTCAGGCGGCACCCTGCACAAGGGAAGCAAAATATTAGCAGGCAGCAACAGCAAAGAAACCACGATCCTCTCTCTCTGATACCTGAGAATCAAGTGAGGGTCAAAATCCAAACCCATTATGAGGATACGTCAAATATCCGGTTTTATTGAAAAAAAATAATTTTTTTGACCATTAGTAATATTAATCCTAAAATTTCTACATGTTTCATGATGACAAACAGTTTTCTTAAAAACAACCCTGATATAATATGTATGAATGCTGATAAAGGCAATATTGCTGTTTGTTTAACTAACAGTAATATACATCTGGCTCTTGCCAGATGTTGTGGTTTGAGAAAAATTCACAATGATGGCTATATTTAGAAAATAGTAATTTCAACTATTCATACTACCAATATTGCAAATTCGGGTATACCCCTTGAATCAGTCAAATAGGCAATTTTAAACAGATATGAGCTTATTAAAACACGTACTTCCTGCTACTCGTACTTTATTGTAGGAATACATAATAAGGTATCATCAACATACCGAAAGTAAAAAGGAAAAAAAAATCTAACTTGTTGAAAGCAAAGACCACTAGATCTTCCATAAATATTTCCGTTACAATCGGCGAAATAACTGAATCTATGAAAGTACCAAACTTTTGCCTGTCAAAAGATCCATTAAGTTTAAAATAAGTCGAGTTCATAATAAAAACTATCCCTTTGATAAAAACTGATTTTTTCGTATCAAAACAAAATTTGTAAAATAATATATTGATTTTATTAAAATTAATTGAATAGATAATTGAAATAGACAAAGATTATGGTATAAAAATCGCAAATAATCGTTATAATGTAAATAGACCTCCGCATTGCGGTCGATATAATGTCCTAGTTTTTTTAAAAGCCATTTTTTTATCGAGATTAGCTGAAATGCGTATCTGATTATTTTTGTTCATTGCTAGTTTAATAATATTATATTATTACTGAGATTGCTACTTTGAACTAAATCCAAAGGGTTTTGTTTGTTTTCGCTTGTTCATAGCCAGTTTTTTTTAAACAGTGCAAATTATCTAAAAACGGTTAAAGCTTCCTCAATTCTCTCGAAATATTTGCAAGTATTAGAAACATTCGATGGTGACGTTTATGCAATATTGGTGCGTAATGATTGTTTTCTGGATTATATGCATACGATGCTAACACTAAGCATACAAAACGGGCTAAAATAAACATGAAAAGCGGAAAGATTACTCCTTTGACCCCAGATGAAGTCACGGAAACGCCTGTCGGCCCCAAACGCCTAATCTGGAAAAATTTTAGAGTAGCGAATGTAATCCACAAGCCGCTCCAAATTCTTAATTAAATTTAAAAAAAGTAAAACTGAAATATGAAAATATTTGTGATTAAAAGTCATATTTAAATATCAAAAGTAACTTTTAATTACAGCTAATAATAAAAAAGCAATGTATTGTACTTCCCAAGGCCCTATTTTTTTCGATGCTCCAGACAGACTTTTTCGAAGCAAATAATAAAAATTCTTTTTTATTCGCTCAAGAAAATTTTCTACTCGAAAGAGTAGAAAAACCAAACGCCTCTTTAGTATTTAAGATTTTATTTGTGATTTCAGAACTAAACAATAATTTTAAACTTGTGGTCTTGAAGATTACACTATTGTAGAACAATGCATTCTGGAATGTGTGCATACACTTTTTAAAAGTCAAAGCAGTGACGACTGTTATTTAGCGACTGTGAATTTTCTTTGGTTGAAGCTCCATCGTCTGTAACGAACACATTCTCATCACGTATCTCGTACGTCGCACTCGATTTTGTCAAAAGTGCGAACTTTTCTACATTATTTTCACCTCTATTATATCAAATGTATATTATATTTATTTCTGAACCACGATCTGAGGCTTCTTTTTTAGATATTGCGAAATAATATGCGAATTTTATTTTTCAAGAGAACTATATCATTTTTTCCTTATTTTGCACTAATTTTTATTCTCAAAGGGCTTGGAAAATGTATCATATCAATAAATTTATATTATTAGAATTTATAATATGTATTGATGTTGAAACAGATGTGTTTTTCTTGTCTTGTTCATGCGAAACATCGTTTGGGATGGATTTGAATTGAAAAAAACGTATGATCCCACGCCTGCACGACTGCTGATCCTACTGCTACACGCTGTCTTTTTTATGATAAAAAAGTATGCATTCTGTAAAAAAAGCAATTATATTAATTAAAATTTTATTTCGCTTCGTTTTCTTTTTACAAAAACTCAATTTGTTTATTTTTAATGTTACATTTCAAGATAAAAAACGCTTGTTTGAACAACGATTGTTTAGCAATTTTCTTTGTATCCTGCGTTGTTTTTCCAAAACTTAAATTTTTTATTGTTAATTTTATTTCTTTCGATTAAAACTAAAACTTCGCGCACTATTTGCGCACTAACTTTTAACACTAGTTACGTAAAGCAATTTTAGTCCATAAATTTGTTCACAGCTTGTCTAATCTGTCGAAAAATTAAATTTGATTTATTTTTGTTTTATTTTTTAGCAACATAACAAAAATCACGCGCTTCATTGAGAAATGATTGCAAGCAAATTAGTAGATCTTTTTTGGGTGTAAACCTTTTCTTTCCTAATTTTTTTTCGTACTTTGTGTCGTTTAAAAATTTAAAAAAATAAATAAATGTTATTTATTACGATCAACACAGAAAGAACGCATTCGATCTACAAATTATTCATAACAAATGTGTATCAATTTCTGAACAAATATTTTTTTTATTTATTGTTTTCGTAACTTGTGTCGTTGGACCAAAAATTCCATTTTTTATTTTAAATATTAATTTTGACGAATATAAAAATCACTATGCATTCCATAAAAAAAATTATTGACAAGAAATGTGTAGATTCGTCTTAAATCGGCTGCAAAATGGAATTTTATAAATTTTTATTATATTTTGTGGGTCCAAGTTGAAATTCTCGATTTTACAATTAAATTCTAAAAATTTTATTATAATTTTATAGTACCTTTGAAAAACGTTTTCTTTTGTATTTAATTTGTTTACACCGTGTGTTGTTTGGCTTAAAATTCTCGTTTTTTTTTTTTAATTTTAAAAATGCTGCAACTGATTATTTTCTTTTTTTTTAGAAGAGTCGTGAAGATAAATTGCTTGACCTACCGAGTACTACAAATAGAAAAATTAAAAATATTGAAAGAAATGATGGGAAAAATTTTGAAAGTTCTTAACTGTTTGATTTTTTATCTAAAGCAGCTAGCTAACGAAATTGTCCTTACCTTTTAGACCTAAAAAAATCGTAAAAATAGTTTTTTTCTGGCTCATGGAGTCTCAAAACGTAGCGATTTGACAAAAACCGTCTATGCTTAATGTTAAATATAATCAATACCTTATTATTAGAATAAGGATATGAAACTTATTGGATTTTATTAAATAAAAGCTGTTCTTCTCTCAAAAAAGATTTTCGATGATTTTGTTGCAACCAATACTTCTTCTTCGAGGTATTTATTAAAATGTTATCATTCTAGATATAAGAATACTTTTTTTCTATGAAAAATTAACTTTTGTCTTTTTAAAAATACCATAAATAACAGGACCTTCATTAAAACTGGAACTTAGTAAAAAGTGACATACCTCACATCTTTGTTGGGGCACAATTTATTTTTAAAAAATATTTTCAAAAAAAACCTTAGTTTTATTTTACTTTATGATACGTATTAAAAATATCAATGTGTTCTAGGTTTTAGAAAAAAAAATTATTCAAAATTTTATAAACAAATAAATATCTTTTCTCATAATAACTCCATCTATAAGGCTATTATGAGATATTCTTTACAAGTCCACATGGAACCAACAAAATTGATTTTTTCTTTGACACTAACTACACGTCTTCATAAAGATGTCTACAATATTTGTAAATGGTTTTAGAAAGTTCCAGTTATGTTTCAAATTCTTATCGAAGCAGTTTTTGAAAGTGTTGCCTTATTTTACCCCAAATAGCCTAAACTAAGGTAACCGAACCTCCTTCCTTGAACTGATTTATGAAGTTAGGATGGAAATATCACAGGCAAAAAAGCTTGCACTGTGAGATAACAATTATAGGATATATTAAATAAAACAGTAGAGTAAGCGCTACTTACAATTTTGAACAAGTTTTATGACATTGTCAGTATTACATTACAATTGCTATTCTGTTCAAAAATATGTTTATGTTTGTCCGAAATGAATACGCAGTTGATAATAAAATATTATCAAATATATCCTAACGGAAGGCATTTTTTTTTAATTTATTCATTTATTAAGCTTGCGAGCAGCTCACATTTGTCTCAAATTTTCTGATCAAACAAGGGCAAACATTTTGTTGCACTGCTTCGAAATGCTTTCTTGAATTTATATTTCTCTCAGTTATGTATGTATGTAAAGATTCTTCAAAAAATTGCCACATGTTGTATAAACCGAGACGCCAAACCCCCGAGAAGATCCGATTGTAGCATTCTGGATTTGTAACCAGAAGGTCTAGGCTTGATACATGCTGCTTGATATTATTCCAATTTTATTTATATTAAAATTTTTGTTTCTTGCAATTGACTATTGAATTTATTTCAATCAGGCAAAATATTCATATCAAGAATTAGTTTTGTAACAGTTCACCATTCTTATTTAACACGAATTGTCATTTCAATGTATTTTTTGGACCTAATTAAACATTTATATTTTTACTATTATTTTTATTTGAGATAAAACTAAAATACGTAATAATGATATCATGATAAGAAATACAAATAATTAGTCAAATAAAAATTATATGAACCTGTTTGAGATCCGGCAATGAACCGACAGTGAAGTTAGGCGGGTAGGGTAAAAAATGACCCTACGTGTTTCTTTAAACATGTTTATTGTAACGATTTTTGGAAGTTATGAAAAGGATACCTCAAGTTAGTAATAGTAATCAGTGCAAAAGGAGGTGACGCAGTTAATATTTTTACTGATTACTAGAAAGAATTCCATTCAGTAAAGAAACTACAAGAAAGGATTACGTTCGTATATAGGACGTGATTTAGAACGTGCATTGAGCAGTACTAACTGTCCGACCAAGCCTTCGGGTACTCGGTCTTGTAAAGGAGTAAGTGGGCAGAATCACAAAGGCCGTACACAATCCGAAACCACGCGCGACCACGATAGAAAAAAAGAACTATGGAAGCGAAAAATCTCAAGTATTTCCACCCCCCCTTTGTGATATCTCCACAACTAACTTGAAAAAAGAACTTTCCACCTTGGATCTGAAGCGATGCGCTCACTCTACTCAGGATATAATAGCACAGAATACATAGCATTTAAAACAGTAACGTCTTCAGAGTTACAAAGTGAACGCGAACATCTGAGCCCGCATGGACCTGAATCACCCAAACCAGATTCCACTTAGTAGAAGGAATGTTCTCCTGCAAGACCAATACCAGGTCTCTGTCATTGACCAAAGGGGTTGGTTTTTTCCATTCAGGGCGGGCTTGCAAGTCATTTAAGACCTCCGATGAACCTCTTCACTAAAAGGTTTGATACATCTGAGTTAAGAGTTGCCAATCTCTCTAGGTGTGAACCTTTTCTTTACCAATGAAACCTTAAGTAGAATGAAGATCAAAGAGACGGTTCGAAAGTGTGTAGGAATCAGCGATGCAATCCTTTATAAACTGACTTGGATTTGAATTCAGGAATGTCTCCACCTGAGCAAGAAAAGTTGACGCATTTTCGAAAGTTAATGTAGTATGTCGCATCACACGACGGAGATGGTGTTTCACTGATCGTAACGCCGCTTTCCATAATCCTCCAATGCGTGGTGCCGCAGGTAAATTACATTTTTAGTTGGGCTCTTTGTCCAAAAGATAACTAGCGATCTTACAGACACAGCTGATGCCTGTGAAAATACTTCACGCAGTTGCCTATCAGCTCTTATAAAGTTTGTTCTATTGCCACTGTAAAGAGTGTAGGGGATGCCATGTTGAGCCGAGAGCCTCTCCATCTGTTCATCTGCATTCAGATCAGGCCCGCGTAGTCCAAATCCACCCTTTGCAAATGGTCGAACTTGTCTAGTGACTCTGTAAGTCGGCAACGGGCTGATGACCTGATTACACGGCGTTATATAAACTGATGTCCATTTCTCATGATAAAACTAGTTTTAATAATCCGCCAGAGTCAAAAATGGTAAGAGTTTAAAGGACTCGATTTAAAGACCGGCAGTGTTCGTTATAGCTTGATGATATCATCGGAAAAAGATTGATGCTGAACGTTTACTATCAGCAGTTTGTTAAACCAAACAGGTTCTTCCCACTAAAGAAAATGATTTTCCAATCAAACGGGTGTGATGTCTCCTGATTCTTCTGGAAAAATACGCCGAATTTACGAAACTCTATTGGAGATATAGGTCTTCCATTGTAACGGATGTCCGGGAATTAAGTCCCGAGTATTCTTAGGATCGGACCAAAGATTAATCGGTGTTGAAGGAGAGAGATACAAAACCGCTCGGATATGAGACACCAATCTCACTAGCAAGACAGCGGCATACAATTCGAGCCTAGGAATAAATGTCTCCTTTATTCGAGCTACCTTTGTCTTAGTCCTGAAGAGAGTCATGCGAGTTAGGTTCGACGGTAGTTTTTCGCGAAGATACACCACGCGTTCTTTTGCTTTTTCCGAGGCATCTCCAAAACCGTGACGTTCGCAGTAGCTACTAGATGTAGAGCCTAGCCAACGAAGAATGGCTAGAGTCGAGAGATCAGGTAGCTCATTTCCGAACTTTGTGCTAGCCATACCAAAAGATTGAGTATGTGAGCTATCTCGGTTAATATTGTTCGTTTCGTTATCCGTCTCATTTTCGATAATAAATCAATCTGAAAACTTTAATAAGAGGACGAAGAATGCCATAAAATGCCAAGGGCTTGAAAACATGCTTCCTGGCTGAGTAAAAAAAACAGCGTTCTCTTGACTTTTAATGATCACACCTTGTAGAACCTTACTTAAATTTGACACCTTTTTTTTCAAGATGAAATCTTCTGCTTGAAAAACAAGTCTACCTGTATGAAGACGACTGAATACTTTCTCCATCGTAGGATGACATCTGCCAATTCAGTCTGTAACTTTTGCCCTAATTGTAGAAGTTTATTCAATGACACATCTTTACCAGTGCGTTGAGAAACGTTAAAAACAATTCGCAATTTAATTTTCGAGCCTTTTTCCTTTATGACACAATAGTGCGGTAAGAAGTAACCCTTGTTGGGTTGTAGGATCCTCTAGATTAAAGACGAGTTTCATGTTTCCCAACTCTGTGTACTCATTAATAACGCAGGAGTATTTCTTGTTTAAATCAGGATACCTTCTGAAATCGACACAGGTAGGTCCGCACGGACGACGAATCTCCGAAACAAGTTCAGTAGTTTATAGTCTACTGTACTTTGCAATCCCATGAGAGACTGAACTGATGGAATGAACTCCCTTGATAAGAGTCCGGAAAGAAGCCAATCCAACGAAATTTGTTGTGCCGTTTGAGACTTCAAAACCGCCTTTTCAAGCAACTCCTCCTCGAAATAGGAGTAAACTTCAGCCCCTAAGATTATTTGCATATGTCCACACTCTTCTAAGAAAGGGTTTGCCAATTATGTACGCCTAAGATGATCGCAGTCATCCCTATGTATACCATCAGGTGGAATATATGAAGTGGGCCTAGATAAAATGATAAATGTTACCATAAAAGTTGTCTGAGGATTGTCTTAATCACTGTATACGCAACACAAATATAAAATATGTTTAAGCCCCCTGGTCCGAAAGTACTTGAGTTCAATTTCGACCTCCATCCTAACCTTCAATGTCGATGAGAGCCATAGCGAGCAGGATAGGTCCCTCCAGTTTCATTGATGGGTGAGTTTGGTGAAGATTAGTAGTGCTTGTAGAATCAATCATAGAATTAGAAAAAGAAAAGCTAAGTAGACTGAAAGAGGAAGAGTTGGCAGGATTAGTTAAATAGGAAGTAGTTTCTGTGGAGCTAGGCAGTGATTTGTTATCTCGGTATGGTTAATGTACAATCGTATGATGTATTAGACTACCGACCTCGCGCCACTTTGTAAAAACACAATTGCGCTACATGTGATTTCCCAGGCAGTTGAAATACAGAGTTTGTTTTTGAATAAAATATTGAAACGAACAAAGCGCATAATTTAGGCTACTTCCTGTACATGCCTGAAAATTTTGGTAGTGCCAATCGCGGATTAATCATTTTGAGTTAGGATGCAAATATTTAAATGATGTAATATTGAAAAAATGTGCGCATCTACTCGCACCCTAAAACTTACAATAAAATAATGATTTAGAAATTAAAGTAAAACTCGGTTACACTGAAAAAATACTTTAAAACAAAGGTGCCAACGTACAGAATGTTTTTTCAAAATTTCTTTATGTGGGATGACTCACACGTATTTTTTCATAAAAAAGAAATCTTGGAATGAACCATTTAAAAATCAATTCTTATTTCAAAAAATTAAATACAGAGTTACTCATGAAAAATTAATCCTTTATTTCTTTGTCCAGAGTTCAGTTCCTTGTTCGAATGTTTACCTAAAGGGGGAACCTATTCCTGGTGTTTCTCGTGGCGAAGCATCTTATTCAATATCTGACAGACGGCTTTCTTCTGCCAGGTATACAGGTCTACCAACTGGACTTATTTTTTTTTGACGTATTTGGTTATGGAATTGATCAGCTTGAATTTATTAGACTCACTTCTAAGAAGAATAGTCACCGGATATTTGAACTTCGAAGATATACTTTTCCAGACGATAAACGTATACAAATATGCGAAAGAAAAAAATCTTCATGCCTATTCCAAAGGAAGAAAAAATTGTATTATCAGCATTCGATGATGATGTCTATGCAATATTGGTGCGTAGTGATTTTCTTGCTGGAATATATACATATGATGATCGCTGTAAATGTAAAAGAATGGCAAAAATAAGCATGGGCAGCGGCACGATTACTCTACTGACCCCAGTTGAAGTAACGGAAACGCAAAGGATTCCTGTTTGAGTTGGACTAGTTAAACTTTAGTTCGTCTTTTAGACGGCTTTTCCTACTAGTGGAGAGTGGCAGGACTTACAAAACGCAGATGAATGTCCTACGATTATGGTTTAAATACTTGATTGTGAGTACTTCAGGAGTCGATTTAAATAATAAAAGTATGAATTAGAAGAACCCAGCGTAAAATTTTCGGGAGGTAGTCCAGAATTGGTCTAGGGCGAATGTACACCCCTACTGACAACCTCTACATTTTTGAGCTTTAGAGTTTTGAAAAGACTATAAGGATGATTTATATCTATACTAATTTACATCCTACTTTAGCCCTTCGAGGTGTTACATATTTCCATTTTCTCTACTTGCAGACTTAAAGTAGGTTTTTATTACAGTAGAAGTCCAATAACTTGCCGTCCGATAAGTATACACTCCCCTCAAAACGTCGCCACACGCACGGCACGCACACTAATTGTGGTTCTCCCACTACGTGTGCTATTCTGTTCATAATTTGCGCCCATGATTTACGCCTGCGCGCACTTAATATCGTGTTACTAGAGGGAGCACCTGAAAAGTCCGCAATTCCTGGAATTTTCCACCCCTACAGCCCCGAAGTTGGAAAGTTATCTGGCTTGTACTGTAAAACCTCCGTTCAACTACCAAGTGCTACTTCACTGCGCCATTGGAGGCTTAGAATAGGATGTTATTGGGAATTACATTAAGCCTCAATGTCTAACCTCACTGCGCAAGTGTAAGCGAGGTTTTATTGGCTTAAATGATAATAATTGATTGATTATTATGAGGAGAGGGGAGTCAGTTGAAATATTCTTTAGAATTCTACTGTTTCCAAGTTTAGAAGTAAATTTTTATATGGCTGAAATCCTTAATAGCATTTTTTTAATGAGTGTATTTTTTAACAAATACGGCATTTCAAATATCAATAACATTACTACAAATATTTCGAAAATAAATCTTCTTTTAAGAAACTTTAGTTACCTGGATCATTTATTTTTCGTCCTTCAAACTTTAGAATTTTTTGGATACTCGTGTTCATCAAACTGATATTATATGCGTGCGTATGTATGGCTGTGTGTGTGCTGTATTTTGCATACAATTAACTTATGATTATACCCCTAAAGTTGAGATAGGACTTACCATCACGATTAAAAATATTTTTTCTGGAGGTCTGGCTGGCGGTAAGCGGCAATATCAGGAGTCGGAGTTCTAAGTCTTGAATTTATGACTAAGGTTATAAGTACCTTGTAGTTTCAAATAATAATAAATAGTTAAATGTATTCTCTTTATTATTCTAAAGGCTATAGTTATTCGTCAATGCCCCTATCAGCTCTCTTCGGAAATAAGTCAAAAAAGTACTTTTTTTCATTCCATCAGGAAAATATTTTTTGAGTATAATCACACTTAATTGGCCCAAAGGTTCTTGGTTAGACCCTAACCACAAAAAACACGAAAAAGAGAAAAGTATCTTGATCTCTGACCGAGAAAATCGAGGAAAACTGTTCGAATCTTTATTCGCGTGTACCAGGGATTCTCATTTATTTTCTGAAGTTTTTTGTTGTTATACACTAAGTTGCATATAAACTTTTCATTTTTGCAGAAAAAATAATGCAAAAATGTTGATCAGTTATTTAAAATGCAGTTGACGTTGTCGATTCGGATGCTAAAATTCAGAAAATGCCGTAACGGACAGTTACGGCTCTCTACGAATCACATACCTCAGAATTAGGCCTGTCATGATTTGAGAAAATGCCGTTCATGGCAAAAGAATTTCGCAGCTAAAAATAAATGCAGTTACGGTACTTCTCGAATTACAGACCTTTTTTCTCGCTCGAGATCACCGCGCGATAATTTAGTAAAATTTTGACTGCCCGTTGCGGATTTCTCTCGAATTTATGTGTGACGTATTCAGCTGTCCATGATTTGAGCCTGCAGTTAACGGTTAGTTACGGCTCTTTTCTAAATCACGACTCGCCAAATTTTTGCAGTTAACAGCGTTTTTCCAAAATTTAGCAATAATTATTTTAAAAGTTATTAACAATTTGAGAAAATTATTTTAATAATCCGGTGCATCTTTTCTTTGCGATCCCAACGATATAAAAAATTCATTTTTCGATTTTTTGCAGTTAACCGTGTTTTCCCAAATCACGGCAGTATTGATGCATTTTTGTTATTACTGAATCTAATCAGGACATCCTAATGAAAAACGAGACATTGAAAACAAGAAGGACGTTAAAAACGGCATCGAAAAAGGTGTCAAAAAAGACATGAAGTTTTTGGATCTGAAATTATGTCCTTTAGAACGTCGTTTTTGCCGTCATTTTCGATGTATTTTTTACATAATAAATTTTTTTAAATTATTTTTTACTCAGAGAAAAAGTGGTCTTGAAACAAAAGCATCTCTATCTTCTTGCCTGTCTTGCTTCGAACCACGTGAAAATCGTTCTCATAACCTTCAAAATGAAAGGAATTTCCATTTGTGTCAAAAAGCGTTGATGCCGTCATGTTTGGCAAAGGTAAGAATTGTTTTACGATGCAGGGATTAGGAAACCCAGTAAACTTTGTCATCATGCGAACATAGCTCTCAAGACTTCAGGCATTTCACAGTGACACGACTGTCATAAAAAACCTGATAAATACTGTTATATTTGCAGTAATTACTCAGTAATGTCTTTACGGAAAGAAATAGAAAAAGAAGTGGAAAGGCTATATGAAAAATGTTTTATTCGTGAATTAGTAGACCAAGAGAAAAAATGGATTCCTCACATCATCTACAATTCTTGCAGACTGATGTTATATTCTTGAAAAAATTCCAAAAACTGAAAATATTTCAGATATTTTTTGCCAACGATTTGGAAGAAACCATTACATTTAAAACATTGCTACTTTTGCATGAATGGCATTGAAGGAATAACCTCAATAATGAGAGTACCATTTCATAAATTAACGTGTCCACCATAATAAGACTTTTTGAAATAGATCCAGAAGCTCCTAGAACTGATATTACCATTAAAAAAGATGATTTAATAGATGCCGACAACCAACCTAAAGAAGATAGTAGTAATAGTTGATGACACTGATGACAATGGCGACAAAGTCGATTATATTGCGCTTAGCAATAATCAAAAGTTCCATTGTTAATGTTGCAGCCGGAACTACATTATTTCATCAGAGATCTAGGATTACTAAAAGATGGTGCAGAATTTACTGTTGCATTTCTTTAAATAGGAAACTTCTTGAAGCCGAACACGAAAGTCTCACTTTATCGGGACAGAGATAAAGAATTCCGAAAAATGCACGCACCATTTCTGAAAGCTCACTCAACAGTGATTAAAGACGAGTACAACAATGTGAAAATGATTCTAGATAAAGTGAAGTACGCAAATCACAAATGAAAAATATGTGGTGATATCAAAATTATAACAATCGTACCAGGACAACAATCAGGTTTCACGAGAGAACCATGCTTCTTATGCCTGTGTGATAGAAGAGATCGAGCCAACCATTACAGGAAAAAACATTGCCCTGAGAGAGAATCCTTCGAACCTTGTTCTCACAACATTATCCGCGAATGACTATTTGATCCCCAGAAATTCCAATTCTACCCCTTCACATTAAGCTTGGTCGGATAAAGCAATTCGTTAGAGCCTTAGAAACAAATGGCCAATACTTTACATATATATGGCAAAAATTCATAACTATTTGTGATGTTAAATTCAAATAAGGTGTATTCGATGGACCACAAATTCGGACGCTACTTGAGGACACAAATTTTGTCCCTCTATGATCGACATTGAAAAGCAAGATTCGAAAAGTTTCAAAGAAATAGCAACGAATTTCCTTGGTAACAATAGAAATCCCGACTACAAAAAAATTAGGGACAAGATGGTTAAGAACTTTCAAAAGCTGGGATGTTTGATGAATTTAAAATTATATTTTCTCATATCCGATCTAAATTGGTTTCTTGAAAATGTTGAAGATCACAGCGAAGAACAAGGAGAAGTGTTTCATCAAGATATGAAAGTGATAGAACATCGATATCAGGTTAGATGAGATAAAGTCATGATGGCTTATTTTTTCTGGATGCTAAAGAGATAAACGAATGTAAGAGGAAAAAAATGTAAGCGAAACCCTTTGGAAAGATAAATTGAAGAAAAAAAATACGGTATAGTAGGCAGAAAATAGAATAAAGACAACTTGATAGGTAAATAGATGTTAACTGCAAGTCAGATTTCATTAAAACAAGACGAAAATATACATTGTGACCTCGAGTTTGAGATTTTCAACGTGGAAAGCATCCAAATGTTTTCTTTTTCAATTACAGGCTTTCTCTTTTTAATTGCAAAATTAGCTGCTTTGAGGAATTAGACGTATTTTTAAAGTAAGATTCAATTATCTTGAGTTTAGGAATATATTTTAACCTAGTTGGTTTTACGAAACCATAAAATTGGACTCAGACACCCCGAGAACGTATAAGCTTACGTGAAAACAGAACTAAATTTCTTACCTTGGACTGATTTATGAAATACAAAAATTAATATCTCGGTATGCGTATAATCTGCGAGATACACATTAAAAGATAAATCCAATGAATCATTAGAATGAGCGCTAGTTTTACTGTTAACCAAATTATTCATCAACACAATCATCAGTTTTTTTGCTTCTTTCAATGATGGCAATTGTTTTTACTCTCGTGTTAATCTTGATGGGTATTCTTATTTATGTTGGTAAATATAATACTACGATAAACTTATAATTTTTAAAAACTTTTCAAGTTTTCCGCAATTGACAATTGATCCGACCTATATGCATTCTATCCCTATTTCTATTTTTCTTAATAATCTATTTGATTTTTCCCGACATAAATACAAATTTAATCTGAATTTATTTATGCGGAATCCAGAATATGTGTTTTTAAAAATGGGATTAAACAAACATTCCCTACTGACCTGGAATTTTCAACGAATTCATGAACCAGAAAGTGCATTGAATTGAAGTTTGAAGTGGACATTTTTTCAGCTTAGTTTGAATCACGCTTACATAAAAAGATATATGAAACGTATCCAGGTGAATATATACGCGTTCAGCTCCAAGTGAAATTCCACGCGTATATTTTCACCTGGAAAGCATTACATAAGAGCCTAGAATATTATAATATACATCCTGATGGAAGGATTGTTTATCTTATTTTCTATTTGTTTAAGCACGCTAAAAGCTCACATTTGACTATATAATATGCTAATAATTCCATGATATAATACCAAAATAATAATTTTTTGACTTCCGTTTAGATCAGATGATAGGGTTTTGAATTTGTGCGATTTTGTTATTTCAGATTGTCCATGTCGTTTCGGTGTCTTTGCAATATCGTAAAGACATTCTTAGATCATACGACTTATACATCCGCGGGTATAATCTCTTTGCGCGCTGCACGCGTGGCTTGCAAGTTTGAGCGCACCTAGGGCGCGCGATTGTTCCTTTTCGCGCTTCGCACTGAATAATATATTTTTCTCACACTTCGCGCTTGATCTTTGTGCACAGACTTTTTGAAATTAAAGGTGAAAGCATCGACAAAAGTAACTTGGTACTGGTGAATTTTCTTTTTTAAAAGCTCCTTCGGCCTTAACGAACGTATTCTCATCACGTTTCTCATGCTTAGCACTCGAGTTTACCCTCGAAATTTTATATGATTCTCATAAATGTATTTTATTATAATTCATAACATGAATGGGTATTGAAACAGACGTAGCTTTATTCTCCCATGTGAAAAATGCGCATTCTTTAAAAAAAATTTTATTAAACATTTTATTGCAACTTTTGTCGTTTCTTCTTAAACCGAATTTGCTCATTTCCAATGTTATTTTTTATGATATAAACTTTACTCATACGGTCTACTAAGTAGCCTTATCGTCTTTTAACTTCTGAATTATGTATAAATATGTTACAGGCAAAGTCCGATGTGCTGTCATATCGCAGTCTGCCTAGTCACTCTGCGAATTGCCTGAGCGGTGACAGGCAAAGTCCGAAGTAGCACTTTCACTTCAGACTCTGCCTAGTCAAATCGCAAAGTGCCTGACAGGCTCAGACAAAGCTCGAGAATTTACAATCCCAAATAGTCTACAGATAGAAATTGTGAACAAATTTGAAAGTTTTTATTTTAGAAATCATCAGCATGAAATTTTTAAGATAACTTATTGAGTACATTTATCCATTTTTGTTTTAATATATTTATGTAACGTAAAAGTTATTTTCTAAAAAGAAGAAGCTCAATATGTATAACAAGTAACTCAGAAAAATTCGATTATTTAATGCGAATTCATAGATATATATTCTATACAAGGCACCAGTCTATTATTTGCACTAAATAAATTATGAATAATGACAATGCTTTATTGTTGCTTTATTTGATTAAAAATGGTTTCGCAATAATAATAATAATATAATATCATAT
>NC_046662.1:66845427-66869391 GCF_010883055.1 Belonocnema kinseyi | reverse complement strand
TCACATACTATCTAGTTGTCCAATACACGCGGGAACGACCTACATTCAAAGGCACAATGCGGCACTAAGAGTGCTTTATTACCATCTCTGTCACTCCTACGGGAAGTGCCGCATATACTTGAACTTTATATTCTCGACAATTGCTTCTGTTGCTTACTCGAGGCCTGACATGGTTCTTCTTGACTTCGAGAAGCGAACCATGTTCGTTATCGAATTTTCGGCACCAGCTGACAAAAACATCATAGCCAAGGAGAATGAAAAGAAAGAGAGGTATCGATGCCTTAAAAGGGAGTTGCAACGATTGTACCCGGAATATTCTGTTAAACTGATCGTCCTTATCATCGGCGCTCTTGGAGGTGATAAGCTTTCACTTGCTAATAGCCTAAAAAGCATCCCTGCGTTTCAACAATATGCTAGAACACTTGCGGGAAAAATGCAGAAGGCGGTTGTCCTTGGATCACTCCGTGTTCTTAGGGTGCACGAGGCTTTTGCTGGATCGTCGTATTGATTCCTTTACAGACTGTAACCACCTATCTCACGGTTGTGAGACGTGGTTGTGGCTGAAATTTTACCGCGATTTCGCTGGAAGCAGGTGCAATTTGTCAGATTAGCACCCGCTCCCGGCGAAATCCTGCGGTTGTCCTTATGACAAATTTTTAATTACATATATATATATTTTTTAAAGTGCATTTATATATTTGAGAATCTTTGAAATACTGTGAAATTGATGAACGAAAAAATGTAATTTTGGGATTTTTCATTATTTTTTAGACTGAAAATATGAATTTTGAAAAAAGATGAATTTAAAAATATTGAAAATGCGCTTACTTTTTGACTTTTTATCCAATATGGCTTGCTAACGAACTTGACCTTTAGTTTGGGACACTCACAGAGTGTGCCAAAGGCCAATTTAATAGAATAAATTTTTCGAAAACCATCGTTCTCACAGACAGACGTACAGACAGGCACATTCATAAAAACCTGTTTTTCGGATTCGGGGAGTCTCAAAACGTGGGAATTTGATAAAAACTGGGGAGGGTCAAATTGTACACAAATCTAATACATTCTTTGATGAAAATGTAAAAGAAACCATTAATGACAAATTTTTTGCCCTACTTTCGTTGAAATAATATGATCTACTTACTTTTTCTTAGCTTGTGTCGTGTGTCGAAAAATTTAATTTTTGCTTTTTTAATGTTTTTTTTTTATAAATAAAAGAAAAACTACGTGCCCTATAAAAATGAATAATAACAAATTTTTAGATATTTTTTGGGACGTGTACAATGTTTGCCTTATCATTTTTTTTTCAATCTTGCATACTTGGACCGCAAAATGCAATTTTTGAATTATTTTTTGTGTAGTTAAAATTCGAATTTTCAATTTTTCGTAAAAATTCAAAAAGTCGTTAAAATAATCTTGTAGGGCTGTCGAAAATTAACATCTTTCTTTTCATGTACTCTGAACAAGTCTACAGAGAATTTTTGGAAAATAATAAATAAATGTGATCCCACAAATTTTCAAAATGCGCTCTCTTTTACCGTTTTTATCTGAAATGGCTGACTAACGAATTTGGCACTTAGCTTAGGACACTAAAAGAGTTTACCGAAGACCAATCTAATAGATTAATTTTTTCAAAAGTATCGCGCTCATAGACAGACATACATACAGACAGGCAGAAAGAGAGACATATTAGTTGAAACTTGTTTATCGGATTAAGGGGGTTTGAAAACGTAGACATTTTACAAAAACTGGAGGGGTCTGTAAAAACGAAACTACATGGGTTTCTACTTAAAAATAGCTAAAATTATTCAAGCTGATTTGTGTAAGAACAATGATTTTGGGGGTAACATACAAATATCAATATGATATATTATTAAAGAAAATGTCGGAACCTATCCCTACTCTAAAAAGTACATTTACAGACAGTCATGACCTCGCCTTGTCTTCTAAAACATTAAAGAAATATTTTAAAATATAGACAAATTGGTTCTGTTAAACAACTTTAACGCAAAGGTTCCAACGGCAAGAATACTTTTCTTCCTTTTGTATCAGTTCGAATACTTACCTTATGGCAAACCTATTCCTGGTGTTCCCCGTGGTAAAGCATCTTCTTCTGTATCTGAAGACAACATTCTTCTGACAGGTCTCCTTCTTCAATCAGAACTGAACCTCCGACTAGGTCTCTTCTTCGTGCTTGGCCCAGGTCTTCTTCTGCCAGGTATAGCTTTACAAACACGGCATCGTTTTTCTGACATACTGTGGTTTGGAATTGACCAACTTCAATATATTTGACTTACTTTGAAGAAAAATCAGCATCGGGTTTTCGAACTTCGAAGATAAGTTTTTATATCAAATAAACGTATTAAAATTCTTGCAAGACGAAAAGTCTATGTGTCCATACCAACCAAAGAACTAATTGTATTGGATTTTGGTCTTATTTAAATTTCTTAAATTTTGTATTATCAACATTCGACGGTGACGCCTTTGCAATATTGGAGAGTAGCGATTTTCTTGCGGGACTATATGCACTCAAAAAATAGGACGGGAAAAAATTAACATGGAAAGCGGCAAAATTATTCTATTGAGCTCAGATGAAATTAAAGAAACTCCAGTAAGCAGCCAAAACTTCATCACATTGCATTTCAAAGTAGAGCATGTAAACGAGAATCCTCCGCATAATTAAATAAATTTTACCAAAACTGAAAATAAGGTTTAATATGTTGTATTTGATTCGCAACTTGCCATGAATGTTACAAGTCATTTTTTATTACAAACAATTTTGTTACATAATTCCAATTCATAATTTTATATTTTATGCAAGTCTTGTTAATTTCTAAAAGATTTCATTCTGCAATTACGAAGCTTAATTGATTTAAGCTTAACTAATTTAAGACTTAATTTGTATTAGTACTATTTTGACATTTGGTTAACATTGATGAAATTTTGCATAAAACTGTTAAATTTAATTTACATGGCTGGAAAATATAGTGACAAATATACAATATTTGTAAATGGTTTTGTTCATTCCGCTTGAGACTCAGATTCTTATCGAAACATTTTTTGAAAATATTGCCTTATATTACACCAAATAGCCTAGATTGAAGTAACCGAACCTCTATCCTTGGTTTACTTTATGAAATTAAGATGTAAATATCTCAGGAAAAAAGCTTGGACTATGAGACAACAATTATAGGCCATATTAAATGAAATATTAGAATGAACGCTAGTTACACTGTTAAACAAGTTTTTCGTTAACGCAATAAATAGTGTTTCTTCTAATTTCAGAAATGTGGATCATTCTTACTCTGGTCTTCATCTGGATGGTCATTTCTAATTATATTGGTGAATATAATACTATAAAATATCTATCACTTTAAAAACGTTTTTAAGCTTTCTGCAAGTAAAAATTTGTCTGACGTGATCAGTATTACATTACAATTGCTATTAATTTCAAAAATCTACTTATGTTTGTCCGAAATAAATACATATTTAAATTCCTATTGTTACGGAAGTTTGATGAATTTCAGAATCAGTAAGTAAATTAAGTAAATATGGAAGTAGGTGTTCTACTACTTCGAACAGTTTGTTTGAATTTTTACTTTTTCCAGTAGTAGATGTAGGTACCAAAATAATAATGTGCTAAAATAATAAGAAGCGTTCTTTAGCCATTCTCGAGAAAGGGTTTTTGAGGAATCCCCGCATGTTATATGGACCGAGATATCAAAATCTTTTTACATTCGGTAAAATCAGATGGTAGCGCTAAAAATGTGTAACCGGAAGGTCTGGGCTTGATACATTCTGCTTGATATTCTCCCGATCTTATTTATATTAAAGATTTTGTTTATTGCAACTGCCTATTCAATTTATTTCAACCAGACCAACATATATCCCTGTAGAGATTTTCCCGGGTGGCCCTAATACAACAAGGTTTCTAATCGAATTCCGACCGGGCTACCCCTGGCTGGCTTTCATGAACAGGAACCGACAGCTGGTCGTGCACTGGTCAGGTTAATGTGTTAGTAGAAAATACACTTTTTTTAATAGCCGTGATATTATCAAAGACGAAATTAGGGATGCTAGATGAATTATTATTTGAAAATTATAATTTTAAAGATTTATTAGATCAGTGAAACAGAAATGAGCTCATTCAACTTCTTTTTAAAAAACATTACATTTTTTCGAATGATTTAACTTTTTAAATTAAACTGTTATCGATTCTGCTATGTGCAACAAACAGAAATGTTACAATTTTTATAAACTTTTCTATTTTCAGACTATTTTTAGCCTGTACACTTTCAAATTTAACGCTATATATAGCGCCTTCTGAATCTGGTGTCTGCATAGACACTCAGTAATTCTCAGTTTCGCACCTGGAACGAGGATGCTCCTTGCACTCACGTCACGTCGTCTCTTCGAAGTTCGCAAATAAAATCGAGACTCGCGATTAAAATTAACCTTATTTAAGTAATGAGTTTGAAAATTCCACTTAGTTCGCAAATAATAATTATTTTAAATTGAAATAAACTGCTGTGTATACATTGTTTCCTTTCTTGCTTCCTAACCTTAAATACCCACGTGCTTTGCAAATTATTACGAGATTTTTTCATCAGGTATAGAAATTCTACTTAAATTTTCTTGCCAGAATTAGTTCACTAGATTTGACTTTAAAGTTCATCCTAATCTTTATAAAGAGCCTTAAAAGACAAAACAAATTCCCAATTTCTCGCTTGAAGCAACATTTTTTATCCGCTTTGTGGCCGGATTTCCCGACCGGATTCCGGCCGGTATTGAATCCGAGATTCGACCAGTTCCCCTACACGTTTTTCATAGGATTCCGGCCGGATTTCTCGACCAGCGCCGGGCTAAAACCACGGCTGACCGGCAATGATTAGTTTTCTAGCATTTCACCATTTTTATTTTATAAGATTTATCAATTAAATATATTTTGTTGAAAAAAAATTTTTATTATTACTTCTATATGAGAAAAGACTAAAATATTTGACAATAATATAATGACAAGGAATACAAAGATTTAAATATAAATAAATATGAAAATAAAAACTACATGAAACTGTTTGATATGCGGCAATGATCTGGCAGTAAAGTTAGGCGGTTAGGGTAAAGAATAAAGCTACGTTTTTTCTTTAAGAAACTTTTGCACGGGCGTCGTGTCGGTTTTGTGGCATGGGTGTCGCAAGTAGCGCATGTGCTGTACTTAAAAGAGCCGCTCCTAGACACCACTGAGCATGGGCCCATATTTATATATAAATAAAAGTCGTTATCCCAAAAACGGGATACAAATTTGTTAAAATTGATTTTTCGATACGTCTCTTAGTTTTTGTTTTGATCTTGATAAAATAATTTTAAAATAAAAAGTAAGTGTATGGAAAAAACTATATTACAAACAAATGATTCATTTTTAAATTGTCATCATTTATAATTGAGAACGTAACATAATTGCCCAAAATTTTACACTATAGTTTTTTAACAGATCTCCACGTTTTGAGATCCCCTCAAGCCGCACACACCTTTGGATCAAAGTGACGCATTAAGCAATTTATTCCCTTTTTTCTATAAAGAAGGATAATTATACTTTGGTATACGTTGGTCATTTTTAATTCTATTTATAAATATAAATACTATTATATATTGATAATTATAAAAACGTTTTTAAGTTTTTAGAAAATGACAATTGCTATTTATTTCCACACTCTACCTGACTTTTAATTTGATGCAGGTGCCCAAATTTCTTTCCTTGGACTGATTTATGAAATATAAATATTAATATCTTGTCTTGAGTATAGTCTGCGAGATACATATTAGAGGATAAATCAAATGAATCAGTAGAATGAGCACCAATTTAACTCTTAACCAAATGTACCAGCAACGTAATAATCAGTCTTTTCCTTTTTTCAAAAATGGGGTTCATCTTTACTCTCGTCTTAACCTGGATGGTCATTCTTATTTACATTGGTGAATATGATACTACAATATTTAATAGCGATTTTTTACGAATTTCTGAACTATAAGGTACACTGAGTGAAAGTTTAAATTTGTCTGCCTTAGTCCGAATAAGCTTACATAAAAACTGAAATATAACGTATTTAAGTATTTTTTATCTCATTTTCTATTTTTTAAGCACGTTGTAACTTGACATTGGCTTACATCTGCTTAACAAGCAAAAGCGAAATTTTTATCGTAATACTTCTAAAATTTTGTTTGGCTCGAACGATGTTTGTTCTCTATGTTTGTTCGTCCCAAGAATTTTTTCCATTAAACAGTAAAAATGATCTAATGAGCTGTAAAATCTTGCGCAAATCTCTTAAAATATCTAGAAGTTTTTAAAATTTATTAGAATTTTTTGTAATTGTTCAAAATATTTGTAACGTATTTGAAAACCATACAAATTTGCGGAATTTATGGACTTAAGCTAAGAAAAAAAACCTAAAATAAAAATTAATTTATCATAGATTGCAACTGCATCACAAGTGATGCGCTTATACATATAAGATAGGTCGACAAAATAGCTTAAATTAAAAAAAGAAGACTATATGCTTATATTTTTAAATATAGCTCAAACTACTTGAGCTAACTTATATAAGAATAATGACATTAAAAAACTATTTAAAATATAGAAAAATGGGCTCTGTTGAATAACCTGAACAAACAGGTGTCAACATCAAGAATGCCTTTCTTGCTTTTGTGTCTGGGATGCCTTGCAACTAATTTTCAATAGAAAAAATTGTAGCTGTATGATGTGGATAAAAAATTAGTCCTCTGTACCTTTTTGCAGAATTCAGTTCGCAGTTCGAGTGCTTACCTAACGGTGAACCAATTCCTGTCGTTCCTCGTGGCGAAGCATCTTCTTCTACATCTGACAGACAACATTCTTCTGACAGGTCTCCTTCTTCAATCAGAACTGAATCTCCGACCAGGTCTCTTTCGCGTGCAAGGACCAGGTCTCCTTCTCCCAGGTGTATATCTTCACAGACAGGGCGTCTTTTTTGTGACACACTTGGGGTTGGACTTGATCAACTTCAAAATATTCGATTTACTTCCAAGAAGAATCAGCACCGGGTATTCGAACTTCGAAGATACAATTTTCCAGCGGATAAGCGTATTAGAATGCTGGAAAGACGGAAAGTCTATGTGCCCGTACCAACCCAAGAACGAATTGTATTATCAACATTTGACGGTGACGTATTTGCAATATGGGAGAGTATCGATTTTCTTTCTGGAATATATGCATATAATCCTCGCACTCGAAACATAGGAAGGGTAAAAATAAATATGGAAAGCGAAAAAATTACTCCATTAGATCCAGATGAAATTAAGGAAACTCCAGTAGGCAACCAAAACTTCATCACATTAAATTTCAAAGTAGACCATGTGAACAAGAATCCTCCGCATTATTAATTAAATTGAACAAAAAGTGAAACTAAGATATAAAATGTTATATTTGATTCGCAACTTGCTCAAAAAGTTAATTAAAAGTGATATTCAATTCCAAATAATTTTGTTTCATAATTTTATATTCTATGCAAGTTCTGTTAATTTAAGAGATTTTATTCTGCAACTTAGAAGCTTAACTTATGATAGTGCTACTTTGATCTTTTGTAAACATTAGATGAAGCTTTTCATAAAACTTTCTAATTTAATTTTCATGTCAAGAGAATGTAGTGACTTTTAGAAGGGGATAGAAAAATCAATAAAGGAGAATAATAGCATACAACGAAACTGAATAAACTCTTATTTGAAATATAAAAATCTTCTTTGCGCTATTTTTATATTATTTATACCTTATTTATTACAACTTCAAAATATTTCTTTAGAAAAATTAAAAAATTCTTTATATTAATAAAAGATGAATGGAGTTATAATAAAAATCTAGCATTATTCATTCTTGAAGCCTTTCGCGTTTAAATATTTACAAATTTGGAACTTATTCACGTTGCTGGATTTTCACGCTCTAATATTAACCCATTCACGCCGAAAATGCCACTTTTCCAACGGTTTTGTCAGCGGCTTTGTTAGATAGATACGAAGTGAAAATTTCATTTGAAAAAAAAGTTTACTTTAAAAAACCACGTTTGTAGAAATAAACAATCATAACTTTTTATTTTTGCATTTTAAAAATTTTACATAAAATGTTTGAAAAGTTCAGACAATTTTACATTACAAATGATCACTTTGAAATTTTTTTAAAAACGTTTTCATAGTGAAAAAAGCCGCTGACAAACGCATTGAAAAAGAGACAATTCGGGCGTTAAGGGGTTAAAAACATAAACTTTTTAAAAGTTCATATTAACAAATTTGTAAGTAATAAGAGTTTTCTTACGTGCCTACGGAGCCTAACTGCGGCCATAAAGTTTTACAGCTTTTCAGTTGCTTTAATATTTTTCAAACATAAAATTCAGATATTGCTCACATTTGAGAAACTTAAATGTATATTTAAGAATTAAAGAGTTGTTAAATTTCTTACTTCTGAAAAATTGTTTGATACTACTCTGACGAATATAACAATTTTATATTTTAAAAATTTCAAAGTATCTAAAGAAAAAAGTAGTAGTAATTAGGAAAAACAGCGTTCGTTCGAGAAAATACATTCACGTTTTTTTTTTACAAGGGAGTCATTCAGCACAGCGAATCTTGATAGTATTTCTATCTTGATATTCGTACTTTATTAAAAAATTTGGAAAATATAGAACATATACTATTTGCTCGGTTAAAATATATTAATTTAATTATATATAATTTTCATAAGAACTACCGCAAAGTTCCCTTGAAGTCGCATGCCATCTAGAAAAATGAAACTGATTTGAACCACAAGGACTGACGGCGCCACAGTGTTGTACCGACGAAACCCTGGTGGTTCTTGGTGATACAGAGCGATCCAAGAATGGCGGCTCTCTGCATTTTGACATATAAGAAATCTGGCAAAAATAGGAAACATGAAAACATTTCTCGTTAATGAAATACATAAAATAATAATTTCGGAAATGTATTTGGCCTAGAATTCAGATGGGCGGGCTTCAAGTAAAGAAATATCGATATTTAAATGCAATTCAGCTTACAAGGGTTTTTGGTGTTGCGAACAGATACTTTTGAACACAATATTAAATTCAAATTTGCGGGTCTACGCAAGCTGCTGTGTAATTATAAAATGATTCAATTTGTACCGAAATTTAAAATTATCTTTAAATATTGTCTGTTACTTGTTTAAATAGTACATGCACTTAAGAGGATACTTAGAGATAATTAGTCATACTTATTTCCTGTTTCAATCCCTAAAAATGAGGATTCCATGTTTTATTTTTTAATTCAATGAAGAAATATTCCATTTATCAAAGTTGATTTAGTAAAAATTAAAGGATAATGTTTTTTACTGAAAGATGAATAAAAATATCACCTATAAATAAACTACTAACTCTTTCTTTTTAGTGAGTTCAAGTGACGGTTGTAGTATGACCTCAAATTACTTTAAGGTAAAAAATTTCTTTTTTAGTCGCACAACCATTCCAGTATATGTAGGGTGAGTGTGGGCATTACTGCGGAAAAGCAATAAATACGGCTTTTGAAGATAAGAAACAAGTGTTTTAATAAGACATTAGTTACGGATTGATTCGTGAATCAATATTTGGCATCTAATTAATAAAATTCAGTCGTTAAACTCTTGAAAGAAATCAGATTTACGTGAAAAATTCAAATCTAAAAAAAAAGTTGAATGTGGGTATTACTGCGGGTATGCATGACTTACTGCGCGCCAACTACTGTGGTGATCCAATGACTGCGCTGGTAACACTGCGATTTTATTTTTAGTGAAGTTATAAATATTTTTGGAAGTTTAAGTTATGCCTACTCATAAATTTATTAACAATTTTCTTTAAATCACAATATTGGTACATTAGATACACACTGCGACTTTGACAGGCATTATCTCTGGCGACTAAGAAAGGTTAATTTGAAGGTTATGATATAGCGTCTAGAAAACCGCAGTAATCCATTCATTAAGGCAATGCCTTGGTGTGTGCCAAATACTCATTGGTATAAAATATATTGAATAAATTAGTAGAAAACAGAAATATTTGAAACGACAGTAAATAGGACCTCCGCAGTAATACCCATATTTACCCTAGCTGGAGTATAAAAACTTGGATATGACAGAGTCATTCACACAAGTCTGTACCTTAGAAAAACGATTAAGGATACTTAACGCATTGAATATTCTTGGTTGGGCTATAATAAGCAATTAGAATGTTATTTATTAAATAACCGTTTCATATTTTTGTAGCAGAGCCAGCAATATATTATGTTCGGAATAACCAAAATTATGCGTGCAATTTCCAATTACTACAATCAGTGTGGGTTTAGTTATCAAGCGATGGGCTGCTGCTTCAAAAGAAGGTAAATAATTACGGAAAAATAAAATAATAGGCTCTCCTCTCGGCCTAGAAGGGAGCAATGTAGGGAAAGTAGTATAGATTTTTCGATTGGTCTAAAAACTCGAGTGTAATTTATTTAAATAAAACGGTTGTTCAGCAACACTATGTCTCTTCGAATTACATCACATTCTTTTAAAATTATCTGATTACTCAGTTTGTCAATCAGTGTTTTTCTGCCTATTACACGCAGGGATTGCATGTTAACCGAGGTAAGTCTACTCTTATCCTTTTATTGGTAGGTCCTGGTTTTGCTACCGTACATCAGAGGCGGTATAATTAAATAACAAGTGTATTGCACTTTTAGCTTCACTTGATATTTTTTTCTTTCGATAATAGGCCCTGCTTCACCAATAACCTTCTTGCCCTCGTGTATGCGTCTGTCTAACTCCCCATAAAATGATGCACATTGGTTTATCACCCTTTTCTTTAAACACCAAAACTTTGGCTTTGTTTACGCAAATTATATGCCCATATTCTTCATACTTGTATTTAGTTTGCTTAACATTATCTGAAATTCTTAGATAGACTTTGCTATAACAACCTTATCATTTGAAAATTCTAACACACGTACTCTAACTGTTCCGAGATCCACACCTGATTCGTGAAAGAAGCCCATTCTTAGAAACTTGCCCATTATTATTAGAACATTAAGACATTTGCCTTCCAGGGTAGGTTACTTGGGTCCATCAGTGTCTAAGGTGTTTTATTTCACGCGTCATTCACTCTACTGACACTATTTTTATTAAATATTAGTCGCTCATTTGGCATTCTCTCATCATGCCCGAACCATCTTAATCGATTTCTTTCCCATGTCCCATGTCTCTTCTGCACCGCGTTCTTTGAGAATTATCTCCTCACCCACACCGTCCATTAGAGTTTTCCTGCATATTATCCTCAAGAATCTCATATCAATTGCATTAATTTTACTCTTATATTTTTCTTGATATGTCCATGTCCCCCTACCGTTCAGTTTATTCAACATTCTTTGCAAGTCTTCGATTGACTCTGACATAAGAAACTTATCATCTGCGATCGCTAACCCACGTACCTTTACTGTTTCGAGATCTACACCGTTTTCGTTGAAGAGAGCCATTCTTAAACACCTGTCCATGGATAATATGAATAACCATGAAGACACAATGCATCCTTGTCTAACTCGTTGAATAATATCAAAACATTAACTCAATTTACCATTTACCCGTACACTTACATTGCTACCTGTACATTTTGTTTTTATAGCTTGTAGGAGCCTTCCCAAATTTGACTTCTATCCACCTTGTCAAAACCTTTTTCTAGGTCAACAAATGCACAGAAAATTTTTTTTCCTACTCACAAGTTTTTTTTTCTGTTATTTGCCTCAAGCTAAATATTTGATCGTCTGGGACATCTCCCACCTCGAAACATAGATTAATCAATTCGCACATTCTATGTGGTATGTATTCGCCACCGTGTTTAAGTATTTCAGAGTTAATACAGTTTACCTTGGGGAACCTTACTGTTTTTCAAGTTCCTAATTATATCCTTAACCTCAGTGGCACAGGCTTTCTCAATTGAGTTTTCTAATGCATCGTGTTCTACATCACAGTTGTGGTGCCCTATAGCTTTATCTCCGAATTGTACCCTAAAATAGTGTCTGAAAGCTTCTAGTATCCTGTCTGCATCATATAACATTTCACCATTATTATAATAGCCATAAGGATATAGCCCATGTTTGCCTACTCAGTTGTTTAGTTTTAATGCGAGCAGGCTTCCCGTAAGGTCTCCCGTATCTTTACCAAAAATTTTTAGATTTGAGTGAGTTTTGTTGTTACCAACGGAGAAGACGGTGAGACTAGGGTGGCGGGGTGATCCCCGTAAGGTGATCAATTAGATGTACAGTTTTCTGAAATACTTGGATATGGGCTTTCAGCGGATAATCGTATTCAAATACTCGGAAGACCGAAAGTCTTAGGGCCCGTGCTAACTGAAGGACAAATTTCATTACCAACATTCGATGGTGATGTTTTTGCAATATTAGTGAGAAGTGACTTCTTTGCTGGAATATATGCATATAATTTTCGCACTAAAATAAAAAAAAAGCTAAAAATGAACATGAAGAGTGGCATGATTACTTCATTGAGTCGATATAAAATCACGAAAACGCCAGTAGGCTTTGAACGCCTAATTTAAACGCATTTCAGAGTGAAACATGTAAACCAAAACGCTCCCCACTGAGACAGTTTGTTCTATTTTCATAATTAGAATAAAATCATAAAGCCACGGGCAAATATTTGTATCGATACGACTTTGACTTATAAAAGAAGAGTCAGGTAGAGTTAAGGGATCATTCAATAAATCATTCAATCATATGATCGTTAGCGCGCCATCAGCTAATAAGTGGGGGTAGTGTGGGACCAATACACTTTCAATATTGATCCTGGTATCACTACCAGTGAGCTAGTTTGATTAAAATAAGCGTGATATAAAAAGTATGGCATTCTCAACAAATACACCTACATCAATTAAAAACTTCCGTTCACTAAGCTATCTAAATTAATTAAAATTAAAATTATTTTATGCATATTTGTAACGACTTTGTACTTTACGTTTATGTGTAGACCCCGTTGTGCATGCTTTCATTTAGTATGGAAATTTAAAGAAATACACATTTATTGTGTTTAACATTTAGTGTGATGTCCTTGCAGTTTATTTCACAATAATGACTTTGCCCTCGGTTGAATTTACAGTCCTTGACTTTTCTTGTTTTTCGATAATGATTTAAAATTTCAATGAAAATTTTTATAGCAAGAATAAGTTTTACTCTTTTGTTGGTAATTTAATGTTTATTTCAGTTGTGAAATGTTCAGGGAAAGGACCTAGTTAACGAAAATTAAACGAATTTCTTAATAAATATAAATATGTTTTAAATAATTCAAAAATGCGAAATAGCTATTACCGAAAATTATATTATTTTTTTGTGAATTTAAGGTTATTATTATTTTATGTCTTATTAAACTTTTCCTCGGGTGAACTGGATTATACGTCATAGTCACGGAATAAGTCAAGTGACTGATGAGATTAGAATTTTATGATTCAAATAATTTAATACGATGCTTGAAACCTCCTACGATGATGTTGTAGGTATACAAATACGAGCGGCCACGAGCGTTAGAGGTGACAACAGTCACCTCTGGATGTTTTCTTAGAGCTACCATCTGCCACTCCACGGGTTTTTGGTCGCTCGCTTCCTGATTATCAAGAAAGTTTTTTACAATGCGACTGGTATTTAATAAAACCGCCTTCTGAGCTGCTGCCAATACCTTACTGACTGCTAAATGTTCAAGATGTTCAGTGCATCCTGCGTACGCATTGCCTGTAGCTGAAATTTCAACGGGATGAATAGATGCATGGTTCACATTTCTCCATGTGTTCTTTACTTCATGCCATAACTCGCTATACTTGTGGATCTTGGGTGTATAATTTGACTGCAAATTTCGGTTAAGCGGACAAGCAATGTCGATGATGTAGACTCTTCCACCTTTACTTTTTACACCACGATGTCAGGTTGATTGGCCCGGATCCCAATATAAGATGTAATATTCGCTTTGTAAAACGGGCATTGGAATGTATCTATAGAAGGGTATCTATTCTTTTAAGAGGGCTAGGTTTATGGCAAGTTGTTGATGTATAAAGCCCGCTACATCAGTATGTCTGTGCGTATATTCTCTCTCAGCCATTACGCAACAGCCATCAATAATGTGCTGGATGGATTCGTTGGTATCTCCACATAATCGGCACCAGTCAACCATGTCTTGATGTAACACGTGTTTGCGATTATTCCTGGTGCTGCCACCTTTCTCTGTATTGAAATGACGAATCCTTTCGTCTCTGGATACAGAACACCCTCTCTTAGCCAAATATTAGATGCATCATTATCCACTTCATTTTGATCTAACATGTTGGGGTACTCGCCAAGGATGGCTTTCTGCCACCATTGTATGTCTAATTCCTTCATGGTTTCTGCCCTGATATTCAAGGCTCCATCTGAGGACAAATTTAAGAGCATGTAGTCAAGATCAGCTTGACAGATGGTACTGTACAGCGCAACATTTCGTTTGCTATTAAAATAGTCTCGCAACTGTATAACTTGTGACTCACACAGTTCTTTTGAAATCTATAACGCCCCTACCCCCTAAATTCCGTAGTAGAACTATCCTTTCAATCGCTGAATTTCTGTGGTGCATTCGGTGCTTCGTCATTTTTACGCGAACGATTCTGTCTAACTTATGAAGATCGGTGTTACACCATTTTATGAGCCCGCAGGAGAACGTGATGACAGGGATGGCATATGTGTTGATTACCCTTAGGTTCAAGAATACCCAGATATTTATATGATTTGCCTGCAGCCATTGCCTCGATGTCATTTTCGAACTCGTTCTCTACCTCTGCAGTCCCTAATTTCCCTCTGATTACATGCACTGCTCTACATTTATCTAGTCCGAACTCGATGTGGATATCAATGGAAAACTGCTTTGTGACATCGATCAATTGATGCAGTTTCTGGGCTGAACTAGCGTACAGCTTTAGGTCATCCATGTAAAGAAGATGGGTCACTTGATTACCATCCTCATTATCATGAATTCTGAATCCATGAGACATGCTGTTCAGTATTTTGCTCAATGGATTTAACGCTAAACAGAACCATGGTGGACTGAAAGTGTCTCCTTGAAATATACCCTTCGTAAAGCATATTGATCTAGTTAAGACCTTAAGCAAATAGTCATGCGGCACGGAAGTAGACGCTTGTTGTAGTCAATATATGCCATGCGTAAGTTCCTTTGATACTTACGAGCTTGACTCATGGCAACAGTGTCTATTGTGACTAGATCTTTACAGCCTCGCGAGTTTTTACAACATCCTTTTTGTTCTTCTGTAAGAATGTCATTCTCGTCGCAATGAGAATATACCTTATCTGCAATGATAGCTATAAGACATTTATAAATTGTTGGAAGAAAGACTGTCGGTCGAAAATCAGATGTATTTTGAGCGTCTGGTTTGTTTGGTGACATATACGAAGTACCCTGGAGCAAAAAGCCTGTCATCAGATGTGGGTGTTTAATGATCTTCTGAAAAAACCTTGCCAACGCAAGATGCACACTTGTAAGGTATTTGTAGCAGAAGTTGTACAGCATGTCTGGACCTAAAGCTTTCCAATTACTTGCCTTTTTCTAGATCGCTGAAACATCAAAAGCTGTGATGTTTGTCAGTTGCATTTCAGGGATATTGCTTGCCCCTGCTTACGCCAATTTGAACCACGCAGTTGTAAATTGCACATAACACCTCTGTTCATATGGTATGTCCATTTTCGTCGCTTTTTTGTTTGCTGAACCTCTGCTTCTGCATCTGGTTGTATAAGGGCATCCACCTCTGGAGGATGTGGTGGTGTTAGATCATCAATAGGTAGAGGAAGAACGTCAATTGCTCCTGCTTGACTGTTTGACGGGGCTTCTTCTAACGTTCATTTCCGTCGTTTTTCTACGTGAAATCAACCTGTTGTTTGATCTCCATTTCTCGGTCTTTTATAACATCTAGATTAGTCTTGATGTCCTTCACCTTAGCGATAAGATCTCTCAGTGCGACTTTTTGTATATTAAGATACTTTGCACATAATTTAGTTCTTAAATTGTATTCTTTTTCCATTTTCGTTTCAAACTTCACATTTTCGTAATAGAGACGCACCAATTCCTCTTTCATTGTGGTATCCCAATTGATGCTCTCACTCGGTATTTCTGTCGAGGTGGTTGGTTGCAAATAGTTAAGGCAAGCCAAAGCATCCTCAGCAGGCACAGTTGATGCTCCACTGCTTTCCCTTTTTGGCGCAGATATTCTTGCTGGCCAGCTAATTGATTGTTGAGATCTTACTGACCAACTCACAGCTTACCATCGCCACCGTCCCGCATGCTGTGGCCCCCAGTTGTGGTTCTAGGGGCGCCCCGACGATCCTCGGGAAGCGAAAGCGTTTCAAGATCTTTAGTATGCTTTCCATTTTTAATTTATGGGTTTTGGTGTTCTACTTAGTCCTTCTCCTCTTCGTTATTAACGTATTTGGCTTATAACACTGTCCTGGCATACTTCTCTAACTTTTTTCACGCCCATGTACTTTTTCATGCAAGTTCTCGCGTTTCTGTGGCTTCTTATGACTATTATAACTAGAGTCTCATTCACACATTCTTACTATTCTTTCCGCAGTCTGCATCTTGGCACGCTGCTATTTACTTTACCTTGATACATTTATTTCTTCAATTGTTTATTTGGTATTCTCCCATTATGCCCGAACCATCTTAAGCGATTTCTTTCCCATGAGTCAACTAGTGTTTCTTCTGCACCACATTCTTGGAGAATTATTTCATTACTCACTTTGTTCATCAGAGTTTTCCACAAATTATGCGCTGTCGTCACATGTCAATCGCGGTAATTTTATTCTTACCTTTTTCCTGATAGGCCAATGTCTCGCTACCGTATAGTACCCCATGATCTTCTTACTTGTATTCAGTTTATAAAACATTCTTTGCAAGTCTTCAAATGACTTTGCCATAACAACCTTATAATTTGCAAACACCAACCCACGTTTCCTTACTGTTTCGAGATCCACACCTTGTTTGTCGAAAAGGGCCACTCTTAAGCACTTGTCCATGAATAATATAAATAGCCATGAAGACATAACGCAACCTTGTCTAACACCTTGCATACTATTGAAACAGTTACTCAATTTCCCATTGACTCTTACACTCGCTTTGCTACCCCCATATATTATTTTTAAAGCTTGTAGGAGCCATTTATTGACTTTTTACTCTTTTAGGGCTTCGCAAAGTGTACCTCTATCCACATTGTCAAGAGTTTTTTCTAGGTCAACAAATGCACAGAAAACTTTTGTTCTAACTCTCAAAATTTTGTTGTGATCTGCCTTAAGCTAAATATTTGATCGGTACATGACCTTCCTTGCATAAGCCCACATTGGACTTCCCAAATCTTTTCTTCTATCATTTTTACTGCCCTACGAATGAGTATTTTTGAGTATATATCACTTACATTACTTAACAGGCTGGTTCCTCTGTAATTATTAAGGCCGCTATTATCTCCCTTTCTTTTGCAAATTGTTAAAATAATCGCATTTTTCAATCCTCTGGGACTCCTCCCATCTCGATACATAGATTTATCAATTAGCGCAGTCAATGTGGTATGTACTCTCTCTCCACCGTATTTAAACTTTTCATCGTTAATACTGTCTATCCCGGCAGCCTTACCGTAAATATAAAATCCTTGAATAAAATCAGCCAACTGCAGTCATAATTAAATTAATAATATTATTAAACACAAAGTCGATTCACAGTTAGAAAAAATAATTTTTTCACTACAGATTGGATAGAATTTTTCGTTACCATTGCGGATTATTTATTTTCTTTATTTAGAAATATCAACAAAAAATAATTTTGTTATTATGAAAAAACTTTTATTATTGACCTAACGATTTTGTTTACAAGAAAATGAACGCCATTGCCAAAATTTTATCTTAGGCCTAAAGGCATCATAGTATGTGAAGATCCGTTGAAAAACTGATTTGTACAATTTGGTTGACTCTAATAATTTGTGAAATATAAACAATGAGAATCTAAGAAAAGTGGCATGCTACCTTTAAATTGAGAACTTTCTACAAACCGGAAATTATTTCGCATCGCTATAGCAAATTTCGTACTTCCACAATATTTAGGATTTTTTATTGTGGCAATAATCTGGTTTATATGCATTATAACAATTGTATAATCAAACTTGCCTGAATCAAATTAAAATTTAATTTCTGTTAGGTAGAATTTAGACAAATATTTCTAAACTGAATTCTGTCAAAAATTTCAAGCTGACGGTTTTTAAAGTTAATCATTATTGTGTGCACATTTTTTCTATAATATAAGTTTTCAATCAAATAATCGAATTTTCAAACGAAAAAAAATCTTCAAAAAAATGGAATGGTTGAGTGTTGAGTTTGAAAATTAATTTTCATAAAAGAAGCAAAAGAATTGATAAAAAAAGTTAAATTTTTAAGGTGAAAATGCCAAATTTTTTAGAAAAAAATTAACTTTTAAACTCGAGAAGATGAAATTTCTACAAAAAAGTTTTTTGCGATGAAAAAAGATCAATTTTCAATCAAATAGTTGAATTCACAACTGAAAACTAATATTTAACAAAAAAGGGTGTGTTTTTAATTAAAGTTGAAATCTTCAAATTTTCAATTTCAATAAAAAAGTTATTTCTACTAAATAGTTAACTTTTACCAGAAATTTTTATTTTTGTTTTAACAAAATTCTTTTTTCCAATAGTTGAATTTCAAATAGGAAAGTTCGAGATTCATATACAAAAATAAGAAGTTTCAAATAAAAATGAAATAGTTACATTTTCAGTTGAGCAAATTCATTCTTAACTGAAAATAGCGAATTTTCAATACAATACTTACGTTTTCAACCAAGAGGATGAATGTTCCGCTTAAAAATGTATTTGCTTCATCATAGGGGAAGACTGAGTGATTTTTCACATATTAGAAAAACTAAAGTTTTTACTTTGATGAATTTCAAAAAAGAAATTTACAAAAATACAAAATTAGAATAAAGTAAAATACAAAGACAAATCAGACAAATTAAATTTTATATTTTAAATGGTAATTTTTTGGGCTTGGACAGGGATGGCGGAAGTTTTGTCGCACTTTATTCATTTTCCAACATTAAGATTTTTTTTTCAAAAATTGTCAGAATTATTTCATTTGAAAATTTATGATCAAAAAGTCTTTTATATTTATGCATAAACTTTGAATTATGCCTATTACAGAAGTTTTTCTTTACGAAAGATATGTTTCCAATATTATGAATAATCATAGCTTCCTTACTGTACAATCAAGTGCATTAATATTATAGGTCAATCGATTTGCCTCGAATCAAGTACTCCGCGTCGTTCTCGCATGCAATTTGAATTATGTTAGTGTAATAAGTTCCACTATAAAAAAACGTTTTTTCAAATTTTTTTTGCATTACCGTAGCATATATAAATAAAATACCATAACTTAACTACTTTCAATAAAATGCAATAATATTGTAAGTCAATCCATTCGTCTCGAAGCAATGAATCTTTTATATTTTCGTGACAACTTTGAATTATGTTGGCATCACTAAGCTTCCTCTATGAGAAAGAAATAGAGAAAATTTCAAAAATACATAAGTGCTCAAAGAAAAACAATTAATTTTCCATAAAAATGTTGAATTTTTGTACAAGAAATTTTTGTTTATAAAAAACTAGATTACTTGAATTCTCCTTCAAAATATTTAATTGAAAAAAAATAAATAAAGCGAATTATAATAAAATACTTAAATTTCTAACCCACGAGATAATTCTTGATACAATACATGAAACTAGTACAAGGCTCAATTAAACAGATTAATTTTTTACAAAAAATGTCTTTTAATCAAATTATTAAATATTTATTTAAACAGTAGAATTTACAGCCAAACAAGATCATTTCCGAACAAAAGTATAATAGTAGAACCTAACTCATTACGCATTCAACTCAATTTAAGCGAAAAAATATAACTATCAAATCACCATAAAATTTCCCTATTGCAATTTGAAAAAAGATAACAAATTTTCCAAAAAAGAAAAGAAATTTTTATTTTTTCTAGACAAAAATAAAAAAAAGGAAAGAAAAATAAGAATGCAACCAACCAAATTTTGTCGCTTGTTTTATTTCTTTTGTTAAAAAATTTTTTATTATTAAATTATAATAAAAAATTTTTCTTACAAATAATCATTAACTTTTCGGCTCTCGTACAATACCCCTATCAAGGAGAGAGCATCGTGGTTTCGTTGCGGATCCTACCTGCTCACATTTCTTTACCTTGATAAGGGTTCTGAATGAGTGCTGAAAAGTTGTTGGTTATTTTTACAAATGTTTTTATTGCGATTTGCTAATAATAAAAATAATAAAGACAAAAAGAATTTAAAAAAGAAGAAGGGGATTTGGTTGGTTACCTTCTTATTCTTCTTTCCCCTTTTTTATTTTTTCCAACCAAAAAAAATCTTTTCTTTTTTAAAAACATTTTTTTTTATTGCAATAGAGGCATTTTATGGTGGTTGCCTAAATTTGGCCAAGGAATTCCTAGTTCTATTTTCAGGAATTCTTCACATTAAAATAGGTTTTCAAAATTTAAAGAGGGATTTAGGAAATAAAAAAATGTTGACGAAAATTCACAATCAAAAGCTTACTTTTCAGTAGACCGGCACAGTGGATCGAAGTCAAATAATAAAGTTCAAAGTAAAATTTATAACGAAATTATTAATTGGTTGCCGATTTAATTTATTCAGAGAAATGTATAATGAAATGAAGAAATCATACTTAAAAGGAACTTTTGAATTATTCTTGATTAAAATATTATGTGAACCAAATTATGTTTATGCGAATTTCATTGAAATCGGTAGAACCCCCTAAAACTGTGATATTGAGGAAATGGAATAACGAAATTTCAAAAAATGATGAGATTTTATGGAATACAAGCTTGTTTTCTCGTAAAAAGGATTCTCAGCAATTTTGTTATATACAATTCTTCTGTTTCTAATCATTCATATTTCTCTATGTTTCCAGTTTTCTCCATGAAAAGTAATCTTTTCACTTTTTAAAAATACCATAAATAACGAAAACTATTTTTAAAAAAATGTCTGAGCAGTTCATGTTTAACAATAAATTATCGAAGATTTTATAAACAAACAAATACGCTTTCTCATAAGAGCCTTATCCAGGAGGCTATTATGAAATAGTATATTATATTAGAAGATAGTAAATGCCTCCAACAAAATTTATTTATTTTTTTTGTAGTCGAGAAGCGTCAGATCAGGAGATCTAGCAGGTCACTCGATTTCACCCCTTCTTCCAATCCACCTTTGAGGGAACTGAGTATCCAAATATGCTCGAACATCCCTACCGTGATAAGCCACTGCTCCGTCCTGCTGTAACCAAATATTTTGAAAATTATCGCCAGTGATCTCCCTTATTCTTGGTACAATTTGGTTTCTGAGAAGCTCTTTATATGTACGGGCATTGAGATTACCATCGATGAAAAAAGGGCCCATCAATGTATCATTCAAGATACCGGCCCAAACATTAATCTTTTTTGGATATTGTGTGTGACTCTCCAACATCCAATTAGGATTTGTGTCGGACCAATGTCTACAATTTTGCCTGTTAACTTCACCTTTTAAAGTGAAAGTAAATTCATCTTAAAATACTCTATTGTACAAGAAAAGAGGATCTCTATCAATTCTGTCCATCATAATTTCACAAAATTCAACCAGACGATCAGGATCGTCTTCATTGAGATCTTGTACCAGATGAACTTTGTAAGGATGGAAATTAATGCTTTTTAAAATATTTCGCACTGTCTCAGGTGCAACGGCACGCTCACCACTAGCTCGACGTAAACAAAGGTGTGGGTTTTCAACAAATTCTTGAGGCTATGTCTATCTGCATTTCCTCAGATCCTGCAAATTTTGGCCGAGAAGTCCTTGATAGATCTATGATTCATAAAGCGCCTTACAGTTCTTTCAATTGCTGATTTTGAGACAGGATTTAACCCTTCTCCATTATAAAAAGTGCGATTAAAAAGCAAACGAACTTGATCATAAGATCAAACTCGATCTCCTTAACCACGCATCATTAATACAGATACGATCTCTCAATCCGAAAGTTTAGCTTGTGCCATAATAATCTTTTAGCGAAAGATAGTAAATATGTACTCGTAATACATAAATTTAGTTTCGATTCGTAATATTCGTATGGACAAACTGTATAGGACTAATGCGATCGCCTTAGGTATTGACTTAAGTATCGAAAAACGGTATAGGACTGTATAACTCTTCGGAGAGGAACAGAACTCTCACCAGAACACCTGGAACTTTTAATGAAAAATTTCCTTATGATTTTACAATATTCAAAACGCTGTAAACAAGATCTATACAGAGCTCACCCATAAATTTCTCGTTGAAATTTACTTCAGGAATTACACTGACCTCTTGGAAAACTTTGTTAATTTTATATAACCTCTAATTGACCTATGACTTGGGTACGTACCTGAACGCAGAATTTTCCGCTCTGTTGATTGCAGGTGTAAAAAAAGGGGGTTTCCATTTTAAAAAAGAAATTTGACCTTCAAAAAGCCATGAAAGTCAACTTTAAGGCTAGAATAAAGGTCACCATTAAATTCCTCGTTGAAATTTAATTCAGGAATAACCTTTTACCTGAGGAAATATCCAACCGTCTGGGGACGTTTTAGACACCCTATATACGAGGTGTGTTCAAAAAATAAGGTGACTTTATGGTTTTCTCAAAAAATATTTATTTATTCCTCAATATTTATGTTATCTACTTCAAAGTAATCCCCCTCAGATATAATACACTTGTGCCAACGCTTTTTCCAATGATCGAAGCACTTCTGATAATCATTTTGTGGTATAGCCTTGAGTTCGTTCATCGATGCAGTTTTTACCTCCTCAATCGTTGAAAATCGATGTCCTTTCATGGGTCTCTTCAGTTTTGGGAAAAGAAAAAAGTCACTGGGGGCCAAATCCGGTGAATATCATTATTCACTTCATTTAACATCTCCTGAGCGATGGTCATGCGATGGATCTTTTGATAAAAATTAAGCAGCTTTGGAACAAATTTCGCTGACACACGTGTCATGCCCAAAACGTCCGAAAAGATAGCATGGCATGAGCCAACCGATATGCCAACATCTTCAGCAACTTCTCTGATGGTAATTCGGCGATTTTTCAACACCATTTCTTCCACTGCTTGAACGTTTTCATCTGTTGTTGATGTGCTGGGACGTCCAGGGCGAGGTTCGTCTTCGACATCCTCTCGGCCTTCTTGGAAAGCTTTTACCACTTTTACACATTTTTCTTACTCAAAGTGGACTCACCGTATGCAACTGTCAACATTTTAAGAGCACTAGAGCTCAGTGATCCCAGATCTGAAACGAGACGTGGTCCAATACTAAGATACGTCTATGCCCGTGTGAATATGGTAGGAGATGATATAAATGCCTGGGTTGCGCGCGCAACCCATTTCTCCTCTTCTGAATTTGAAAACTCGAAGGTGGACGATTGCCGGTCGGAACACTTCGGCGGTTCTATTTATATTTCTATCTGCTTTGAAATAAAATGAAGAGATTGGAATTTTAATATTTCCAGATTTCGATGCTGGGCTGGCGATTCTCATGATTTGAATACTTCGCGCGCCTCTTTAATGCGTGTATTTTGAGGTTACGTTACTTCAAGTATAAAACATAAATTATATAAATATTAATACTATTATACCAGGTGTATACATATGAAACCGGTATTGCCATCTAGTGGCCAGTAAGCACACTTGTAGGCACTGTCGGAACTTACCATTTGTGCTAATTGGCGTATTGTCATCTGTCAACAATATCCAATACCAAACATTTCAAGTTTC
>NC_046662.1:66843072-66845327 GCF_010883055.1 Belonocnema kinseyi | reverse complement strand
GAATTAAATTAATTTTCTATCAAATAATTGGTGTTTTAACTAATACAATGTACAGGATAAAGTTTCAAACAAAAATTGAATAGTTTAATTTCCAGATAAAAAAGATTAATTTTTAATCAATCATAGAACAGTTACATTTTCAGATAAAAAAAATATTTTTTAATCGAAAACATAAATTTGTAATAAAGTTGTTAAATTCTCAACCAATAACATGAATTTTCGACCAAGAAAATTAATGATCTACAAAATTAATTATCTACAAAAAGTTGATTTTTTTCAGTCTAAAATATGAGTTTTCAATCAAAGAGTTAAACTTTAAACCAAATAGTTAAATTTTTAACCATAATTATAAAACCTTGTTGAAAATAACAGTATTTTTTTTTTACAAAGTAAGTCAACTCTTAGTAAAATAATAATCGACTTTTAAGCCCAAGAAGATGTACAGTTCATATTTCAACCAAACAATTGCATTTTTGACCAAAAATGATACATTTTCAACCAAAAAGATTAAATTTGTACCAAGCAAGGTCAATTTCCAACAAAATATATGAACTTTCAACAAAATTATTTAATTTTAAAGTCAAAAAGAGTATCATCTGCAAAAAGCTGAATCTTTAACCCAAAAATATGATTTTTCAACCAAAATTTTAATTGTCGACCAAATAGTTTAACTTTCTATCAAATTGCTGACTTTTAACGCCCAAAGATGCAATTAAAAAAAAATTTAATTTGAAGGCAAATGGTTGAATTTTCAAGTATAATTATGTATCCTTAATAAGAAAAAATTAATTTTTTTACCAAGTATTTCAACTGTAAGTGAAAGTTAAACTATTTGGTCGACAATTAAAATTTTAGTTGAAAAATCATATTTTTGGGGTAAAAATTCAGCTTTTTTGTAGATGATACTTTTTGACTTTAAAATTAAATAATTTTGTTGAAAGTTCATATATTTTGTTGGAAGTTGACCTTGCTTGGTAAAAATTTAATCTTTTTGGTTGAAAATGTATCATTTTTGGTCAAAAATGCAATTGTTTGGTTGAAATATGAACTGTACATCTTCTTGGGCTTAAAAGTCGATTATTTCACTAAGAGTTGAATTACTTTGTAAAAAATACTGTTATTTTCAACAAGGTTTCATAATTATGGTTAAAAATTTAACTATTTGGTTGGAAGTTTAACTCTTTGATTGAAGACTTATATTTCTCGCTGAAAAAAATCAACTTTTTGTAGATAATTCGTTTTATTAACTTTAAAATTAAATAATTTGGTTGAAAATTCATGTATTTTGTTTGAAATTTGTTTTTTTTTTGTAGATCATTAATTTTCTTGGTCGAAAATTCATGTTATTGGTTGAGAATTTAACAACTTTATTACAAATTTATTTTTTCGATTAAAAAATATTTTTTTTATCTGAAAATGTAACTGTTCTATGTTTGATTAAAAATTAATCGTTTTTATCTGGAAATTGAACTATTCAATTTTTGTTTGAAACTTTATCCTGTACATTGTATTAGTTAAAACACCAATTATTTGATAGAAAATTAATTTAATTCGTTAAAAAGTAAACTTTTGGGTTGAAAATTGATATATTTTGTTAATTAGATTTTTTCCTAAAATTAAAAAAACTGCAAAATGAAAAAATTTCCTTAAAATCTTCCGGATTCTTTTTTTTTTAATTTTTAAAATTTTTTCAAATAATCACTTCAAATTCATTTGTCAAAATAAAAAATGATTTTCAATGTTCTTAGCAATCACAACAATTTTTGTCATTCTTTTTAAATACTGTACAATTTTCAAAAAGCTTTTTTTTTTAAATCTGCAAAAGGATAAATCGTGTTTAAAATTATTTGAAATAATTTCAAGTTTTAAATTAATTCTGAATCTTTTTTTAAATTAAAATTGTAGCGTTTAAACTTAAAATTTAGCTCATTACAAATTTAACAATTCAAGGCTTTCTATTTCGAACCATTCTGTTCAAATTTGTATAGTTTTCAACAGTTGTTCGTAATGGATTGTTTTAAATGAACGGTCAAATATTGCTGAGAATTAACGAAATTTTCTTTTTTCAATTAAAAAAATTTAAGTTTGTTTGGGTTAAAAATAAAAATTTTTTATACTGAAATAATATTTTAAGTCATAATCGAAAACACATCAATTAATTTTCTAACAAATAATTGGTGTTTTAACTAATACAATTTACAGGATAAAGTTTAACCAAAAATGGAATAGTTCAATTTCCAGATAAAAGCTGTGAT
>NC_046662.1:66841485-66842972 GCF_010883055.1 Belonocnema kinseyi | reverse complement strand
ATAGTTTTTAACAGTTGTTTGTAATGGATTGTTTTCAATGAACTGTCAAATATTGCTGATGATTAACGAAATTTTCTTTTTTTAATTAAAAAATTTCAAATTTCAAAAATTTCAATAATTGGTGTTTTAACTAATACAATTTACAGGATAAAGTTTAACCAAAAATGGAATAGTTCAATTTCCAGATAAAAGCTGTGATAAAAAAATTGAATTGAACAAGGAAAAAAACCAATTTTCAATAAAATGGTTAAATATTCAAGGGAAAAGGTGAATTTTTGACCAAGAAGATTAATGTTCTATAAAAAAAAAAACGATTTTCAAACTTAACCAATATGTACGATTAATTTTTAATCATTCCTATAATAGTTACATTTTCAGATAAAAATAAATAATTTTAAACGAAAAAAATTTATTTTCAACAAAGTTGTTGAATTGTCAACCAATCAGATGAATTTTCGACCAAGAAAATTAATAATCAACAAAAAAAGACAAATTTTAAACAAAATACATGATTTTTGAACGAAATTATTTAATTTTAATGTCAAAAAGAAGAATTATCTACAAAAAGTTGAATTTCTTAAACGAAAAATATGAGTTTTCAATCAAAGAGTTAAACTTTCAACCAAATAGTTAAATTTTCAACCATAATTATAAAATCTTGTTAAGAAAAAACGTATTTTTTTTTACAAAGTAGTTCAACTCTTAGTGAAATAATCGACTTTTAAACCCAAGAAAATTGTACAGTTCATATTTTAACCAAAAAATTGCATTTTTGATCAAAAATGATACATTTTCAACCAGAAAGACTAAATTTCTACTAAAAAAGGTCAATTGAATTTTAAGAAATTTTTTTAATTTTAAAGTCAAAAAGAGTATTATCTACAAAGAAGCTGAATTTTTAACCTAATTAAAAGGCAAATAGTTGAATTTTCAACTATAATTATGAATCCTTAATAAGAAAAAATTAATGTTTTACCAAGTAGTTCAAGTTTAAGTGAATAATCGAATTTTCCACCCGAAATTATGATTTTAATTTTTAACAATATAGTTGCATTTACAACAAAACGACTTTGCAACCAAAAAATATTTACACTTGATAATTCAAACGAAAAATGTAATTTTTAATCAAAAAGTATAAATTTTCCATAAAGCAATTTAATTTCTACACAGAAAGACGAATTGTTAACAAAATACATTATTTTTTAACCAAAAATGGTATAGATTAATTGTCAGTTTCAAAAATTTATTTTCAACGAAAGAGATGAACCTTTAAATAAAAGAAATAAAAATTTTAACAAAGTAGTTGAATTTTTGATAGAAAAGAAGACTTTTTTACAATATGGTTACATTTTCAACTAAATAATTAACTTTTCAATCAAATAATTGAGTTTTTATCCAAACGAGATGAATTCCAAAATAACCAATTTCTTAAATTTCTTTCAAATTCTGATCAAGATTTAAATAAGACTATTATAATATAACATAAT
>NC_046662.1:66839531-66841385 GCF_010883055.1 Belonocnema kinseyi | reverse complement strand
CGATTTCGCTGAAAGCGGGTGCAATTTTTCAGATTAGCACCCGCTCCCGGCGAAATCCTGCGGTTGTCCTTATGACAAATTTTTAATTATATATACATATATATATATATATATACGAGGTGTGTTCAGAAAGTAAGGTGACTTTTCAAATTTCGCGGGATGCGTACATTCAAGTTTTAAATTTTTAGTTTTGTTGTGTTGGTACACTCGTCACGATCATATGTTCACAGTTTTGACTATATAGCTCTAGCAGTGATCTCAGATCTGAAACGAGACGTGTTCTAATACTATGGCACGTCTATGTCCGTGTGAATATGGTAGGACACGATATAAATGCCTGGGTTGCGCGCGCAACCCATTTCTCCTCTTCTGAATTTGAAAACTCGAAGGTGCACGATTGCCGGTCGGAACACTTCGGCGGTTCTATTTATAGCTCGATCTGCTTTGAAATAAAATGAAGAGATTAAAATTTTAATATTTCCAGATTTCGATTCTGGGCTGGCGATTCTCATGATTTGAATACTTCGCAATACTTGATCCGCATTTGAAAGAAATGTAAGAAATTGGTGATTTTTGAATTCATCTCGTTTGGATAAAAACTCAATTATTTGATTGAAAAATTAATTATTATGTTGAAAATGTAACTATTTTGTAAAAAAGTCCTCTTTTCTATCAAAAATTCAACTACTTTGTTAAAAATTTTATTTCTTTTATTTGAGGGTTCATCTCTTTCGTTGAAAATACATTGTTGAAACTGAGAATTAATCTATATCATTTTTGGTTAAAAAATCATGTATTTTGTTAACAATTCGTCTTTCTTTGTAAAAATTAAATTGCTTTATGGAAAATGTATACTTTTTGATTAAAAATTACATTTTTCGGTTTAATTATCAACTGTAAATATTTTTTGGTTGCAAAGTCGTTTTGTTGTAAATGCAACTACATTGTTAAAGATTAAAATCATAATTTTTGGGTGGAAAATTTGATTATTCACTTAAAGTTGAACTGCTTAGTAAAAAAATTAATTTTCTCCTATTAAGGATTCATAATTATAGATGAAAATTCAACTATTTGCCTTTAAATTAGGTTAAAAATTCAGCTTTTTTGTAGATAATACTCTTTTTGACTTTAAAATTAAAAAATTTCTTAAAATTCAATTGACCTTTTTTAGTAGAAATTTAATCTTTTTGTTTGAAAATGTATCATTTTTGCACAAAAATGCAATTGTTTGGTTAAAATATGAACTGTACATCTTCTTGAGTTTAAAAGTCGATTATTTCACTAAGAGTTGAACTACTTTGTAAAAAAATACGTTTTTTTACAAGGGTTTATAATTATGGTTGAAAATTTAACTATATGGTTGAAAGTTTAATTCTTTGATTGAAAACTCATATTTTTCGTTTAAGAAATTCAATTTTTTGTAGATACTTCGTCTTTTTTACTTTAAAATTAAATAATTTCGTTGAAAATTCATGTATTTTGTTTAAAATTTGTCTTTTTTTGTAGATCATTAATTTTCTTGGTCGAAAATTCATCTGATTGGTTGACAATTCAACAACTTTGTTGAAAATAAATTTTTTCCGTTAAAAATTATTTATCCTTATATGAAAATGTAACTATTATAGGATTAATTAAAAATTAATCGTATATATTGGTTAATTTTGAAAATCGTTTTTTTTATAGAACATTAATCTTCTTGGTAAAAAATTCACCTCTTCCCTTGAAAATTTAACAATTTTATTGAAAATTCGTTTTTTTTCCTTTTTCAATTCAATTTTTTATCACAGCTTTTATCTGGAAATTGAACTATTCCATTTTTGGTTAAACTTTATCCTGTAAATTGTATTAGTTAAA